>NC_086318.1:448995605-449245605 GCF_036172605.1 Pelobates fuscus | reverse complement strand
TATGTGGGATATATAGTGCTCCTTTAAGAAAGTCTCTGGGTGTCCTATGTGGGATATATAGTGCTCCTTTAAGAAAGTCTCTGGGTGTCCTATGTGGGATATATAGTGCTCCTTTAAGGATGTCTCTGGGTGTCCTATGTGGGATATATAGTGCTCCTTTAAGAATGTCTCTGGGTGTCCTATGTGGGATATATAGTGCTCCTTTAACAAAGTCTCTGGGTGTCCTATGTGGGATATATACTGCTCCTTTAAGAAAGTCTCTGGGTGTCCTATGTGGGATATATAGTGCTCCTTTAACAAAGTCTCTGGGTGTCCTATGTGGGATATATAGTGCTCCTTTAAGAAAGTCTCTGGGTGTCCTTTGTGGGATATATAGTGCTCCTTTAAGAAAGTCTCTGGGTGTCCTATGTGGGATATATAGTGCTCCTTTAAGAAAGTCTCTGGGTGTCCTATGTGGGATATATAGTGCTCCTTTAAGAAAGTCTCTGGGTGTCCTATGTGGGATATATAGTGCTCCTTTAAGGATGTCTCTGGGTGTCCTATGTGGGATATATAGTGCTCCTTTAAGAATGTCTCTGGGTGTCCTATGTGGGATATATAGTGCTCCTTTAACAAAGTCTCTGGGTGTCCTATGTGGGATATATAGTGCTCCTTTAAGAAAGTCTCTGGGTGTCCTATGTGGGATATATAGTGCTCCTTTAACAAAGTCTCTGGGTGTCCTATGTGGGATATATAGTGCTCCTTTAAGAAAGTCTCTGGGTGTCCTATGTGGGATATATAGTGCTCCTTTAAGAAAGTCTCTGGGTGTCCTATGTGGGATATATAGTGCTCCTTTAAGAAAGTCTCTGGGTGTCCTATGTGGGATATATAGTGCTCCTTTAACAAAGTCTCTGGGTGTCCTATGTGGGATATATACTGCTCCTTTAAGAAAGTCTCTGGGTGTCCTATGTGGGATATATACTGCTCCTTTAAGAAAGTCTCTGGGTGTGCTATGTGGGATATATAGTGCTCCGTTAACAAAGTCTCTGGGTGTCCTATGTGGGATATATACTGCTCCTTTAAGAAAGTCTCTGGGTGTCCTATGTGGGATATATAGTGCTCCTTTAAGAAAGTCTCTGGGTGTCCTATGTGGGATATATAGTGCTCCTTTAAGAAAGTCTCTGGGTGTCCTATGTGGGATATATAGTGCTCCTTTAAGAAAGTCTCTGGGTGTCCTATGTGGGATATATAGTGCTCCTTTAAGAAAGTCTCTGGGTGTCCTATGTGGGATATATAGTGCTCCTTTAAGAAAGTCTCTGGGTGTCCTATGTGGGATTTCCAGTCAGTATGTGGCACTGCAGACCCTTTGTAAAATATTAGATTGCAGCTTGTTTTTGGTATTTTGTTTGGCCCTCTTGGGCTTTTTTTAAGGTGTCTCCTTTATATCTCATGTCACACAGGCCTTTTCTTTACTGATAAATGTTAGAAGCTAATGTTTCTACAATGAGTGGTCAGCGTATGTAGACGGTAGTTTTGTTCCTATAAAGAAGGTGGATTTTAGGATCAGTAGACATAATGTGCCACCAGTCACCACCTCTTCATTGATGCCTTCCTCACTGCTGATTATCTACTTATATTGAGCAACAGTTTTGAATTCATTTTTTTTCACAAATATTTTTCTATAATGATACCACTAACAGTCATTTTATCTTTTTTGAAGTGGCCATGTGCCGTGTTTCGGTTTGTAATATTGCACACGAAGAAAATGCACACTACTGACAGAGGACATGATGCTTACCTCTGTTGCATACCTCCCAACTCCGGTGTGCAAAGAAACAGGATGACTGTGGGAGAGAGTAAATGGTGCAGGCCAGTAATGCTCCACCCAAAAAGGGCGAGTTTGCCCATGTAACTGGTAAGTCAGCCTGGTGTGAAGTCACGCAGGCTGGCCCACTGAGAACAGACCCGGCAGGCAGCACTGTTTCAGTCCCTGTGCAAGGTCTAGTTTCCTGAGCACATTGCGGGAGTATAAATATGTTTGGCCTCTGGAGCCTGAAAACCATCTGCCACCGTAGATCATGCAGTATCTATCGTACCGTCAGATTATACCTACTGGTAGCAGCCATTAAAACTATTGTCTGCTTTTTGTACCCTTCTATGCTCCAACTCTAGCCGCCACCTTAGCTGTAGCCCACATGCCCATTTTGCTTTGGTGTTAGATCTGCTTGCCTGTTAGGCTACCGATGTCAGTTACCTCAGTCATTCGAGGAGCTGTTCATAACTCCATGGCCCTTCAGGTAGACAGTGAACCAGGGGACCTGCAGGTGGGCCTACACAGACCAGACATGCTGCCCATACCGTGCATCATTTTCTGAAAGTGTTCTTTCACCTCAACTCAAGAAGTCTGCCTGCACCTTCCATTGTCTGAGGCCTCTCTCGTAACATGGAGCAACGTTGGGATGGAAACAAGAAATCAAAAAATCAAGTTATCGAATGCACTCTGCTACGTACTTTGAACTCCCTGTAGTCCTACCTGTGGCTTGCTGCCATCTCGATCTGATTCCCCGCCTCCATTTGTGTCAAGGCTTCCTTTTATTATTAACCATCACCGTGTTTACTGCCAGTTACAGACTGTCTGCCAGGGAGCAGGCGGAGCCAGTTACAGACTGTCTGCCAGGGAGCAGGCGGAGCCAGTTACAGTCAGTCTGCCAGGGAGCAGGCGGAGCCAGTTACAGTCAGTCTGCCAGGGAGCAGGCGGAGCCAGTTACAGACTGTCTGCCAGGGAGCAGGCGGAGCCAGTTACAGTCAGTCTGCCAGGGAGCAGGCGGAGCCAGTTACAGACTGTCTGCCAGGGAGCAGGCGGAGCCAGTTACAGACTGTCTGCCAGGGAGCAGGCGGAGCCAGTTACAGACTGTCTGCCAGGGAGCAGGCGGAGCCAGTTACAGACTGTCTGCCAGGGAGCAGGCGGAGCCAGTTACAGACTGTCTGCCAGGGAGCAGGCGGAGCCAGTTATAGTCAGTCGGCCAGGGAGCAGGCGGAGCCAGTTATAGTCAGTCTGCCAGGGAGCAGGCGGAGCCAGTTATAGTCAGTCGGCCAGGGAGCAGGCGGAGCCAGTTATAGTCAGTCTGCCAGGGAGCAGGCGGAGCCAGTTATAGTCAGTCTGCCAGGGAGCAGGCGGAGCCAGTTATAGTCAGTCTGCCAGGGAGCAGGTGGAGCCAGTTATAGTCAGTCTGCCAGGGAGCAGGTGGAGCCAGTTATAGTCAGTCTGCCAGGGAGCAGGCGGAGCCAGTTATAGTCAGTCTGCCAGGGAGCAGGCGGAGCCAGTTAGTCAGTCTGCCAGGGAGCAGGCGGAGCCAGTTACAGACTGTCTGCCAGGGAGCAGGCGGAGCCAGTTACAGTCAGTCTGCCAGGGAGCAGGCGGAGCCAGTTACAGTCAGTCTGCCAGGGAGCAGGCGGAGCCAGTTACAGACTGTCTGCCAGGGAGCAGGTGGAGCCAGTTACAGACTGTCTGCCAGGGAGCAGGTGGAGCCAGTTACAGACTGTCTGCCAGGGAGCAGGTGGAGCCAGTTACAGACTGTCTGCCAGGGAGCAGGCGGAGCCAGTTATAGTCAGTCTGCCAGGGAGCAGGCGGAGCCAGTTATAGTCAGTCTGCCAGGGAGCAGGCGGAGCCAGTTATAGTCAGTCGGCCAGGGAGCAGGCGGAGCCAGTTATAGTCAGTCTGCCAGGGAGCAGGCGGAGCCAGTTATAGTCAGTCTGCCAGGGAGCAGGCGGAGCCAGTTATAGTCAGTCTGCCAGGGAGCAGGCGCAGCCAGTTACAGACTGTCTGCCAGGGAGCAGGTGGAGCCAGTTACAGACTGTCTGCCAGGGAGCAGGCGGAGCCAGTTACAGTCAGTCTGCCAGGGAGCAGGCGCAGCCAGTTACAGACTGTCTGCCAGGGAGCAGGTGGAGCCAGTTACAGACTGTCTGCCAGGGAGCAGGCGGAGCCAGTTATAGTCAGTCTGCCAGGGAGCAGGCGGAGCCAGTTACAGTCAGTGTGCCAGGGAGCAGGCGGAGCCAGTTACAGACTGTCTGCCAGGGAGCAGGTGGAGCCAGTTACAGACTGTCTGCCAGGGAGCAGGTGGAGCCAGTTATAGTCAGTCTGCCAGGGAGCAGGCGGAGCCAGTTACAGACTGTCTGCCAGGGAGCAGGTGGAGCCAGTTACAGACTGTCTGCCAGGGAGCAGGCGGAGCCAGTTACAGACTGTCTGCCAGGGAGCAGGCGGAGCCAGTTACAGACTGTCTGCCAGGGAGCAGGCGGAGCCAGTTACAGACTGTCTGCCAGGGAGCAGGTGGAGCCAGTTATAGTCAGTCTGCCAGGGAGCAGGCGGAGCCAGTTACAGACTGTCTGCCAGGGAGCAGGTGGAGCCAGTTACAGACTGTCTGCCAGGGAGCAGGCGGAGCCAGTTACAGACTGTCTGCCAGGGAGCAGGCGGAGCCAGTTACAGACTGTCTGCCAGGGAGCAGGCGGAGCCAGTTACAGACTGTCTGCCAGGGAGCAGGCGGAGCCAGTTACAGACTGTCTGCCAGGGAGCAGGCGGAGCCAGTTACAGACTGTCTGCCAGGGAGCAGGCGGAGCCAGTTACAGACTGTCTGCCAGGGAGCAGGCGGAGACAGTTATACACGACATAGGGGCTGGGGGCATGCCAATCATCCCCAGTTATATTCACATTATCTCCAACTATTGGAGTATAACATTACCAGCACTCACACAGAGCCCTGATCAGGGGACACATACCTCGATATCATGCTAAAGCTTTTTCACAAAACTAAAGGCAACCATACAAATATTTAATGTATATCAGAAGCAGTAATCATGTCTCCATTATAAAAATCCTTGGTATTTTTTTGCATGATTATTTGTGTTCACACAAGTGAGCAGCCAACACATGTCACATTTTCAATGGTCAATGTCTGATTTTCCAAACAAGGGTGAAAGGCTACAACCAGGATTGGGAGGACTAAATTCGGGCAGGCAGACCATCATAGAACCACTAAATATACTGAAGGATCTGTGCTTTCATGGACCAAGTTTTTTGAAGAATGAGTCTAGAGTTCTGGTTCCCTCACTTCGAGGACGCTTGGCACTAGACACCAGCTGGTGCTTGGGTTTATTCTTTGGACGGCCTGTGGGTGTACGTGCCAGGCTGGGCAAGGGGATGGATTGTGCAGGGCTGGATGTGTTTGAAAAGGAGTTCTGCAATTCCTGAGCAAAGTGATAATCCATGTGCTCTGGGATGTCCCACACTGGTAAGAGGAGGGCACATTTCTCACAGTTCAATAAGTCTTCCTTACTGTGAGATGATGGAAATACCTCAGTCTGGTCAGATTCAACTATCACTGGCTGCAAATTACATCCGGCCATCTGCTCACTATAATCCCCCTCTAGGTCTGCACCATTAGCAGGTGTTCTGGGTGAAGATCTAGCACAGTAAGGGACAGGTGACTGCTGAAAGTATTCATGATGTCTTTCTTGTTTAATGGGGGAATCGCAAGGATCTGTCCCACTGGCTGAAGGAAGCTGATCCCCTTGGCTGACTCTCTTTTTGTCCAGTGCCCGTTGGAACAGAAGCTGGATGGCATTGGATGTTCTAACTGCACCGGGCAGCTCAGATTTTTGAGGTGGTTTGGGGCTGCTTGGTGGAACTAGTTCTTTCTGAGTGCTAGGCCCATCTCTATTAAAGAAACACACAATTCCACCAGCAGAGGAGGTGGCCCCAGTAAATTTGCTGGCTGAGAGCTGAAGCATCATTAGTGGAGGAAACCTGTAAGAGGAATAAGAAACATGGTGTCTCCTTCTGTAACAGAGATGGCTGGAAGCGTATCTCAGAAAACCTCCATATTGAGAAAGAAAGATGCTTTTTACTTAACACTTTAAGCTGAACTAGCAGTTTGTGTTGAACATATTACTCAGCTGGAAGAAATTCCAACCCATAAAATCACATGAGAACGGAGAGCTCTTTTAATCCAGGGCTGGAGAAGCTTTACTGCTAGAAACACAGGTCCTAATGACTAAACACTAAATATGGTCAGCGATAGTTTACGGACAATGCTATGAAAATGACCGGATTGATCCATTCTCTACTTCGCTGTCACCTTCCATTCCTGACACTGTCCCACCCTGTCCTTCCTATCCCACCTCCTCTAGATTGTAAGCTCCTCTGAGCAGGGTTCAAAACAACCTACTGTTCCTGACAAAATGTGTAATATTTTGCATGGTTTGTTAAATGTCCCCTATAACGTTGTAAAGCCATGTGGTTCTATCGCATAATGAAGAAATATTCTTATACAGTCTTAAATTAGAGGGACAAAGGTTTAAAAATAATATCAGGAAGTATTACTTTACTGAGAGGGTAGTGGATGCATGTAATAGCCTTCCAGCTGAAGTGGTAGAGGTTAACACAGTGAAGGAGTTTAAGCATGCGTGGGATAGGCATAAGGCTATCCTAACTATAAGATAAGGCCAGGGACTAATGAAAGTATTTAGAAAACTGGGCAGACTAGATGGGCCGAATGGTTCTTATCTGCCGTCACATTCTTTGTTTCTAGGTTTGTAGTGTTGTGATGGTTACAGTAACACCCAACACGATTATTTTTTTTTTCCTTGTAGTGGTCGCCACATATTTAACTTTTATGCAGTTTTTTTTTGTTTTTTTTACCCCTACAATTTGCTGATATTGTAGATATTTGGTTAATATAGGAAACAATTAAAACCTAAGCCTGAATTTTTGCTGCATAACAGCATCTGGATGCAACTCTGGCTTGTTTGGAGCAGGAATTGCAGTTGAGACATTGTTAAAATATGAATGTCCAGATTTCGAGGTTTAAATGGCCCCATATGGAAGCGGATTGTTGTGTCCCAGTTGACCTTCAGTAGATAGACCAGAAATTCATGCATAGTGTTTACATGCAGATGCTTTTGCTTGTTTTTAATACTAGGGAACCATAGTTATATGTAATTTTTATACTTTTTAAACTGCATATTCTAATGTCTCCTATGAACAATTCTGTATTCTACTTTATTGCTGATATTTTAAGGCTCCATACTATTTACCCCAAAGTACCAAGCTCATGCCTTGATTCCCTGATCTATAGGTATATTCACAGTGTGAAGTATTAGAATATATTTATTATATTACATAGTGATTTCCCAATATTAAAGCAGACTGGGGATCTTTGATCAGGTTTTTATAGACGTAGACCCATGTCTTACCATGCTTCTTGGTGTGTCCCGGCAGTGTTGAAGCTCTTTAGAAGAATAAATGCATCGTTGCTGATCTTCTGAGCATCATAACGAGTAAGGGCACAGCACCGAGACATACTGCTGTAACGAGGGTCTCCCTGCCGATGGATGCCCACTGTCAGAAGCTTGGCCACTCTACTGTTCTGTGGAGAAGAAATGGAATTTATCGGGAGTTAAAGGAAAGCACTGTAAGAACTATAACCATATCATCTCATCGGATTGGTTATGGTGCCCGAAGTTATCCCTGTTTTAAGGGACACCATAAGCGCAAAAACAACATTAGCGTAATGAAGCAGTTTTGGTGTATAAAGTGCGTCTGTGCAGCCTCACTGCTTAATTCCCTGCCATTTAGGAGTTCAGAAATCTGGAGGCATGCCCTTTGGGGAATCGTCAGAAGATCCAGTCTGCTTTATTAAGATTACCAAATGAGTCCCTTTGAAACATTGCAGATAAAAACTTAAAGCAACAAGGAACCTGGCTTATCATCTATAGCAAGGCGCACTATTTGACACAAAAGATTGTCATCAGACACCACATCCAAAAACACACTATATGCACACTTCCTTATAAGAAAAAATACATATTTGGCTCCTAATAAATAATACAGAATACTTTATTTTGTAGAGAAATGTTCTCATCAAGAACAAGCATCACTCAATAGAACAAGCATCACTCAATAGAACAAGCATCACTCAATAGAACAAGCATCACTCAATAGAACAAGCATCACTCAATAGAACAAGCATCACTCAATAGAACAAGCATCACTCAATAGAACAAGCATCACTCAATAGAACAAGCATCACTCAATAGAACAAGCATCACTCAATAGAACAAGCATCACTCAATAGACTAACCAAGGAAGGTAGGAAGTCATGTTCCGGGTTGAGACAATATTATCAGCAACACATTTATTTTTAAGGGATGTGTATCTGCATGTCTTTATGGCAAGATACTGGAGAGATCTACCAGTAGGTCAAAGCTCTGTCCTTTGTCAGCACCAAGGATAGTCGCAAAGCTTTGTTCATCCAGGCAGTCGTCTAAGAAAACGAGTGATTACTTTAGTCCCTCAATACGACGACTGACTGTTAATAGCATCTTAAGGAGAAAATATAATATACTGTCAAAATTCTTCAATGCCAAGGATTACAAATTGGGGAACATTCAAGCCGTCTCCAGTAACATACATTACATTTTTAGGGTCTAGTTAATTTAAAAAAACCTTCATATCTTCTTTTGTCCCATAATCTGAAAACAAGTAACAGACATTTCGGGTATCTGTCTGGGAGCAAAATTACAAGAAATCACACCTGCAGTTAGATGGCTGATAAGGAAAAGGCTGCATTCAACAATTTGCACCAGTGTTTAAAGCTCTAAAGCGTGTGACACATTTCAAAGTCTGGTAAAATACAAAAAAAGGATAAAATCAATTTGTGTCATATTAAAAGGCAAGGCAGAACAAAAAAAAAATATATATATATTTTTTTTTTATATATATTTTTATTTCTTCAAAAAATTTTATATTACAATTATCAAGACATACAATAACCTCAATTTCTATTCTTTGTATCGATGGATATGTTTCCCTACAAACAATTTACTAAAAAACCGTAGTAATAGGATAAAACGAACAAAAATTAGCAGTTTTACCATTGTTAAACTAGTTTGGGAAACCATGTCCCCATTTAACACCAAAATAAAGATTGAAGTTAATAAAAACTCATCCCATACTCATCCACACCACCGGAGGAATCAGGCAAATGCCTTTCGGTTGTTCTCAACCCTCTTTATTAAGTACAGTAAAGCTGGTATTCCTCCGGGAACATACACACACTTCGGGGCAGGTTAGAAGACTCTGCGTTATACCTTATCCTTACTAGCAGTAAACTTCTCAACTAACTTTTCCCATTTACTGGGTTCCTTCAGACCTACAGAATTACCTTGAGTTATCCCCGTTTCCATTTTGCATTGGTATATAGCTTGTGTTTTAATTTCTCTCCACTCTAATACCTTATTACTTTTCCAATATCTGGCTATTGTTATCTTGACTGCCAATAAAATGTGCGTTATCAGCTTACTTATCTCATTTGGCATAGCAGGCCAGCCCAAATGCAACAGAAAACTTTGTGGTGTAAAGGGTATATCTTTCTGACCCATACTTTGAATCTGATGGGATACACACTTCCATATGTTACTTAAAGATTTACAGTTCCACCAGATATGGAGATAATCTCCCAAGCCTTCCTCACATCGCCAACATACCGATTTCTGATCTTTATACATTTTAGCCAATTTTACTGGGACCATATACCATCTGTTTAGGAGTTTATAAAAGTTTTCTACTATATTTAAGCAATGTACCGATTTGTTAACTTTAACTATGGCATTTATCATGTCTTGTTCAGGGATCCCAATATGTAGATCTTTTTCCCACTTAATCCTAGCTTTCCAGTCCGAGGATTTCTGTAAATCCCTTAAAAATTCATAGCATCTGGAGATGTGACCTTTAGTGCTATAGTTTTCCATAATCTTTTTAAGGGAACTAATATTTCTACTGAGCTGGAAATCCAAAAATTTCGCCAGATAATACTTAATTCTTAGATATGTAAATATCTCCTTGTTGTCTATCCCAAACTCTGATTGTAACTGGTTAAATGGCTTTATTTCCTTTGTGTCAATAAGCTCTTGTATATACTTAATTCCCTTTTGTGTCCATCCATTAATATTAATGTCATCATTGTTACTTTTAATCACCTCCCTCCTGACCCTGTCATTGGATGCTGAAAAAGCGTTTGACAGGGTTAGATGGGATTTTCTGGGAGATACACTGAAGTCGTTTGGTATAGTTGGGGCAGTATACGACGCCATAATGGCGTTATATGCAGCTCCCTCTGCCAGGACAATAGGTCCAGGAATAGAAGCAGACTGGTTTAACATTAAGAATGGTACTAGGCAGGGCTGCCCTCTGTCCCCGCTACTCTATGTCTTAACCATTGAGCCTCTGGCAGAAGATATAAGGCAGAACGCGCAGATTAAGGGTTTTTTGTTTAACAATGTAGAACATAAGATTAACCTATATGTGGACGATGTTCTGCTTATGTTGCAGAACCCTAGAACATCAGTCCCGGAATTGATAAAAATATTAGACCAATACAGTAAATATTCAAACTATAAAATTAACACTAATAAGACTACAATAATGGCAACAAATCTAGTAAGAGAGGACAAGGAATATATAAAGACATCTTATGATTTCATCTGGACAAAGAGATATATTTCGTTTCTTGGCATTAAAATACCAAGAAACATAAATAAAGTTATTGAGGTCAATTTTCTCCCTCTCATAAAAAATACTAATAAGATTCTAAAAGAATGGGTTAGCAGAGAGATTTCCTGGATCGGGCGTATAAATACCATCCGTTCATATATTTTGCCTAAGTGGAATTATCTATTTAGAATGGTACCAATACAGGTTCCAAATCCTTGGTTAAAAATGATACAGGCAGCTTTTTCGAAATTTATTTGGAAGGGAAAAAAACCGAGAATAAGCCTCCAGCTACTATACAAGAAAAGAAAAGATGGGGGTCTAGCTGCCCCAAATATAATAGAATATCATAACGCCTGTATGTTGGCACACACGGTTAATACCCCAAGTACAGACCAAAAGGATCAAGCTTGGTACCAAATTGAGCAATCATTAGTAGAGACAAGTAGTCTGTCTGCTCTGTTCTGGTCAACTAGGAAAAGGGGGAAAAAAAAAATTAGTCCGTCCAGAAAACTCAAAGATCATTGATAGCATGTGGAGATTCTGGAATAAAACTAAGAAAAAATGCAAAATAGAATATAGATTATTCCCATTTTTACCTATAGAGGTGACAAAAAAAAAATATTAATAATTTAAATCGGAAAAATTACCAGGTGGGCAGTGAAGAATGTTCACATCAAAGGAGTGGACAACAGAATGGCAAAAGACCTCATGTCAAGACGAGCGACAGGCGAACTGGGATCTTTAGGACACAATGTTTTTATACATTGTAGAAAGATATGGAGAACCAGAAATTGAGTTAATGGCAACAAAAAGAGACAGGAAAGTAAAATAGTTTGCCTCAATCTGCAGAAGAGATTTTCCAGATGTTTTGGACCCGCTCCTCGTGCCTTGGATTTTTTTCTCTAAGCTACCTTTTCCATCCAGTAGCTCTTATTCCCCAAGCTCTTAGAAATTCAAGAAAGACAAAGCCAGAGTTCTCTTAGCCCAAAGAGGAAAAGACTAAAAGCTTCCGATCATAAAACAAACCTCTAGCGAACAAGGAAGTCTTGGAAGTGGCATTAAAAATGTTCAATCAACAAGCCCCAGATACTAAGCACTGTGGAGTATATATATGGTGACAGTGAAGGAGTTACTCTGTTTATATATACGGTGGCAGTGAAGGGGTTAATAAAGGTGGTTAATAAAGTTATAGGGTTTAAATAAAAGGCGGTCAGGTTAGCTAAGACTGACTGGCAATATGGCGGTTAATAAAGTTATAGGGTTTAAATTAAAGGCGGCCAGGTTAGTTAAGACTGACTGGCAATATGGCGGTTAATAAAGTTATAGGGTTTAAATAGAAGGAGGTCAGGTTAGTTAAGACTGACTGGCAATATGGCGGTTAATAAAGTTATAGGGTTTAAATAAAGGCGGTCAGGTTAGTTAAGACTGACTGGCAATATGGCGGTTAATAAAGTTATAGGGTTTAAATTAAAGGCGGCCAGGTTAGTTAAGACTGACTGGCAATATGGCGGTTAATAAAGTTATAGGGTTTAAATAGAAGGAGGTCAGGTTAGCTAAGACTGACTGGCAATATGGTGGTTAATAAAGTTATAGGGTTTAAATAAAAGGCAGTCAGGTTAGATAAGACTGACTGGCAATA
Organism: Pelobates fuscus; assembly: GCF_036172605.1. Taxonomy (NCBI): domain Eukaryota; kingdom Metazoa; phylum Chordata; class Amphibia; order Anura; family Pelobatidae; genus Pelobates; species Pelobates fuscus. The sequence continues at coordinate 449,233,441 of NC_086318.1, read as the reverse complement.
TGGTGGTTAATAAAGTTATAGGGTTTAAATAGAAGGAGGTCAGGTTAGATAAGACTGACTGGCAATATGGTGGTTAATAAAGTTATAGGGTTTAAATAAAAGGCAGTCAGGTTAGCTAAGACTGACTGGCAATATGGTGGTTAATAAAGTTATAGGGTTTAAATAAAAGGCGGTCAGGTTAGTTAAGACTGACTGGCAATATGGCGGTTAATAAAGTTATAGGGTTTAAATAAAAGGCAGTCAGGTTAGCTAAGACTGACTGGCAATATGGTGGTTAATAAAGTTATAGGGTTTAAATAAAAGGCGGTCAGGTTAGCTAAGACTGACTGGCAATATGGCGGTTAATAAAGTTATAGGGTTTAAATAAAAGGCGGTCAGGTTAGCTAAGACTGACTGGCAATATGGTGGTTAATAAAGTTATAGGGTTTAAATAAAAGGCGGTCAGGTTAGCTAAGACTGACTGGCTATATGGTGGTTAATAAAGTTATAGGGTTTAAATAAAAGGCGGTCAGGTTAGTTAAGACTGACTGGCAATATGGCGGTTAATAAAGTTATAGGGTTTAAATAAAAGGCGGTCAGGTTAGATAAGACTGACTGGCAATATGGCGGTTAATAAAGTTATAGGGTTTAAATAAAAGGCGGTCAGGTTAGTTAAGACTGACTGGCAATATGGTGGTTAATAAAGTTATAGGGTTTAAATAGAAGGAGGTCAGGTTAGCTAAGACTGACTGGCAATATGGTGGTTAATAAAGTTATAGGGTTTAAATAAAAGGCGGTCAGGTTAGATAAGACTGACTGGCAATATGGCGGTTAATAAAGTTATAGGGTTTAAATAAAAGGCGGTCAGGTTAGTTAAGACTGACTGGCAATATGGTGGTTAATAAAGTTATAGGGTTTAAATAAAAGGCGGTCAGGTTAGATAAGACTTACTGGCAATATGGCGGTTAATAAAGTTATAGGGTTTAAATAAAAGGCGGTCAGGTTAGTTAAGACTGACTGGCAATATGGTGGTTAATAAAGTTATAGGGTTTAAATAAAAGGCGGTCAGGTTAGATAAGACTGACTGGCAATATGGTGGTTAATAAAGTTATAGGGTTTAAATAAAAGGCGGTCAGGTTAGTTAAGACTGACTGGCAATATGGTGGTTAATAAAGTTATAGGGTTTAAATAGAAGGAGGACAGGTTAGCTAAGACTGACTGGCAATATGGTGGTTAATAAAGTTATAGGGTTTAAATAAAAGGCGGTCAGGTTAGATAAGACTGACTGGCTATATGGTGGTTAATAAAGTTATAGGGTTTAAATAAAAGGCGGTCAGGTTAGCCAAGACTGACTGGCAATATGGCGGTTAATAAAGTTATAGGGTTTAAATAAAAGGCGGTCAGGTTAGATCAGACTGACTGGCTATATGGTGGTTAATAAAGTTATAGGGTTTAAATAAAAGGCGGTCAGGTTAGCTAAGACTGACTGGCAATATGGCGGTTAATAAAGTTATAGGGTTTAAATAAAGGCGGTCAGGTTAGTTAAGACTGACTGGCAATATGGCGGTTAATAAAGTTATAGGGTTTAAATTAAAGGCGGCCAGGTTAGTTAAGACTGACTGGCAATATGGCGGTTAATAAAGTTATAGGGTTTAAATAGAAGGAGGTCAGGTTAGATAAGACTGACTGGCAATATGGTGGTTAATAAAGTTATAGGGTTTAAATAAAAGGCAGTCAGGTTAGATAAGACTGACTGGCAATATGGTGGTTAATAAAGTTATAGGGTTTAAATAGAAGGAGGTCAGGTTAGATAAGACTGACTGGCAATATGGTGGTTAATAAAGTTATAGGGTTTAAATAAAAGGCAGTCAGGTTAGCTAAGACTGACTGGCAATATGGTGGTTAATAAAGTTATAGGGTTTAAATAAAAGGCAGTCAGGTTAGCTAAGACTGACTGGCAATATGGTGGTTAATAAAGTTATAGGGTTTAAATAAAAGGCGGTCAGGTTAGCTAAGACTGACTGGCAATATGGCGGTTAATAAAGTTATAGGGTTTAAATAAAAGGCGGTCAGGTTAGCTAAGACTGACTGGCAATATGGCGGTTAATAAAGTTATAGGGTTTAAATAAAAGGCGGTCAGGTTAGCTAAGACTGACTGGCAATATGGTGGTTAATAAAGTTATAGGGTTTAAATAAAAGGCGGTCAGGTTAGCTAAGACTGACTGGCTATATGGTGGTTAATAAAGTTATAGGGTTTAAATAAAAGGCGGTCAGGTTAGTTAAGACTGACTGGCAATATGGCGGTTAATAAAGTTATAGGGTTTAAATAAAAGGCGGTCAGGTTAGATAAGACTGACTGGCAATATGGCGGTTAATAAAGTTATAGGGTTTAAATAAAAGGCGGTCAGGTTAGTTAAGACTGACTGGCAATATGGTGGTTAATAAAGTTATAGGGTTTAAATAGAAGGAGGTCAGGTTAGCTAAGACTGACTGGCAATATGGTGGTTAATAAAGTTATAGGGTTTAAATAAAAGGCGGTCAGGTTAGATAAGACTGACTGGCAATATGGCGGTTAATAAAGTTATAGGGTTTAAATAAAAGGCGGTCAGGTTAGTTAAGACTGACTGGCAATATGGCGGTTAATAAAGTTATAGGGTTTAAATAAAAGGCGGTCAGGTTAGATAAGACTGACTGGCAATATGGCGGTTAATAAAGTTATAGGGTTTAAATAAAAGGCGGTCAGGTTAGTTAAGACTGACTGGCAATATGGTGGTTAATAAAGTTATAGGGTTTAAATAAAAGGCGGTCAGGTTAGATAAGACTGACTGGCAATATGGTGGTTAATAAAGTTATAGGGTTTAAATAAAAGGCGGTCAGGTTAGTTAAGACTGACTGGCAATATGGTGGTTAATAAAGTTATAGGGTTTAAATAGAAGGAGGACAGGTTAGCTAAGACTGACTGGCAATATGGTGGTTAATAAAGTTATAGGGTTTAAATAAAAGGCGGTCAGGTTAGATAAGACTGACTGGCTATATGGTGGTTAATAAAGTTATAGGGTTTAAATAAAAGGCGGTCAGGTTAGCTAAGACTGACTGGCAATATGGCGGTTAATAAAGTTATAGGGTTTAAATAAAAGGCGGTCAGGTTAGATAAGACTGACTGGCTATATGGTGGTTAATAAAGTTATAGGGTTTAAATAAAAGGCGGTCAGGTTAGCTAAGACTGACTGGCAATATGGCGGTTAATAAAGTTATAGGGTTTAAATAAAAGGCAATCAGGTTAGTTAAGACTGACTGGCAATATGGTGGTTAATAAAGTTATAGGGTTTAAATTAAAGGCGGCCAGGTTAGATAAGACTGACTGGCAATATGGCGGTTAATAAAGTTATAGGGTTTAAATAAAAGGCGGCTAGGTTAGCTAAGACTGACTGGCAATATAGTGGTTAATAAAGTTATAGGGTTTAAATAAAGGCGGTCAGGTTAGTTAAGACTGACTGGCAATATGGCGGTTAATAAAGTTATAGGGTTTAAATAAAAGGCGGCCAGGTTAGCTAAGACTGACTGGCAATATAGTGGTTAATAAAGTTATAGGGTTTAAATAAAGGCGGTCAGGTTAGTTAAGACTGACTGGCAATATGGCGGTTAATAAAGTTATAGGGTTTAAATAAAAGGCAGTCAGGTTAGTTAAGACTGACTGGCAATATGGCGGTTAATAAAGTTATAGGGTTTAAATAAAAGGCGGCCAGGTTAGTTAAGACTGACTTGCTATTTGGTGGTTAATAAAGTTATAGGGTTTAAATAAAAGGCAGTCAGGTTAGATAAGACTGACTGGCTATTTGGTGGTTAATAAAGTTATAGGGTTTAAATAAAAGGCAGTCAGGTTAGATAAGACTGACTGGCTATTTGGTGGTTAATAAAGTTATAGGGTTTAAATAAAAGGCGGCCAGGTTAGTTAAGACTGACTGGCAATATGGTGGTTAATAAAGTTATAGGGTTTAAATAAAAGGCAGTCAGGTTAGATAAGACTGACTGGCTATTTGGTGGTTAATAAAGTTATAGGGTTTAAATAAAAGGCAGTCAGGTTAGATAAGACTGACTGGCTATTTGGTGGTTAATAAAGTTATAGGGTTTAAATAAAAGGCGGCCAGGTTAGTTAAGACTGACTGGCAATATGGTGGTTAATAAAGTTATAGGGTTTAAATAAAAGGCAGTCAGGTTAGATAAGACTGACTGGCTATTTGGTGGTTAATAAAGTTATAGGGTTTAAATAAAAGGCAGTCAGGTTAGATAAGACTGACTGGCTATTTGGTGGTTAATAAAGTTATAGGGTTTAAATAAAAGGCGGCCAGGATAGTTAAGACTGACTGGCAATATGGTGGTTAATAAAGTTATAGGGTTTAAATAAAAGGCGGCCAGGTTAGTTAAGACTGACTGGCAATATGGTGGTTAATAAAGTTATAGGGTTTAAATAAAAGGCGGTCAGGTTAGTTAAGACTGACAGGCAATATGGTGGTTAATAAAGTTATAGGGTTTAAATAAAAGGCGGTCAGGTTAGTTAAGACTGACTGGCAATATGGTGGTTAATAAAGTTATAGGGTTTAAATAAAAGGCGGTCAGGTTAGTTAAGACTGACAGGCAATATGGTGGTTAATAAAGTTATAGGGTTTAAATAAAAGGCGGTCAGGTTAGTTAAGACTGACAGGCAATATGGTGGTTAATAAAGTTATAGGGTTTAAATAAAAGGCGGTCAGGTTAGTTAAGACTGACAGGCAATATGGTGGTTAATAAAGTTATAGGGTTTAAATAAAAGGCAGTCAGGTTAGATAAGACTGACTGGCTATTTGGTGGTTAATAAAGTTATAGGGTTTAAATAAAAGGCGGCCAGGTTAGCTAAGACTGACAGGCAATATGGCGGTTAATAAAGTTATAGGGTTTAAATAAAAGGCGGCCAGGTTAGCTAAGACTGACTGGCAATATGGTGGTTAATAAAGTTATAGGGTTTAAATAAAAGGCGGTCAGGTTAGATAAGACTGACTGGCAATATGGTGGTTAATAAAGTTATAGGGTTTAAATAAAAGGCAGTCAGGTTAGATAAGACTGACTGGCTATTTGGTGGTTAATAAAGTTATAGGGTTTAAATAAAAGGCGGCCAGGATAGTTAAGACTGACTGGCAATATGGTGGTTAATAAAGTTATAGGGTTTAAATAAAAGGCGGCCAGGTTAGTTAAGACTGACTGGCAATATGGTGGTTAATAAAGTTATAGGGTTTAAATAAAAGGCGGTCAGGTTAGTTAAGACTGACAGGCAATATGGTGGTTAATAAAGTTATAGGGTTTAAATAAAAGGCGGTCAGGTTAGTTAAGACTGACTGGCAATATGGTGGTTAATAAAGTTATAGGGTTTAAATAAAAGGCAGTCAGGTTAGATAAGACTGACTGGCTATTTGGTGGTTAATAAAGTTATAGGGTTTAAATAAAAGGCGGCCAGGTTAGCTAAGACTGACAGGCAATATGGCGGTTAATAAAGTTATAGGGTTTAAATAAAAGGCGGCCAGGTTAGTTAAGACTGACCGGCTATTTGGTGGTTAATAAAGTTATAGGGTTTAAATAAAAGGCGGCCAGGTTAGTTAAGACTGACTGGCAATATGGCGGTTAATAAAGTTATAGGGTTTAAATAAAAGGCGGCCAGGTTAGCTAAGACTGACTGGCAATATGGCGGTTAATAAAGTTATAGGGTTTAAATAAAAGGCGGCCAGGTTAGTTAAGACTGACTGGCAATATGGCGGTTAATAAAGTTAAAGGGTTTAAATAAAAGGCGGTCAGGTTAGTTAAGACTGACTGGCAATATGGTGGTTAATAAAGTTATAGGGTTTAAATAAAAGGCGGTCAGGTTAGTTAAGACTGACTGGCAATATGGTGGTTAATAAAGTTATAGGGTTTAAATAAAAGGCGGTCAGGTTAGATAAGACTGACTGGCAATATGGTGGTTAATAAAGTTATAGGGTTTAAATAAAAGGCGGTCAGGTTAGATAAGACTGACTGGCAATATGGTGGTTAATAAAGTTATAGGGTTTAAATAAAAGGCGGTCAGGTTAGTTAAGACTGACTGGCAATATGGTGGTTAATAAAGTTATAGGGTTTAAATAAAAGGCGGTCAGGTTAGATAAGACTGACTGGCAATATGGTGGTTAATAAAGTTATAGGGTTTAAATAAAAGGCGGTCAGGTTAGTTAAGACTGACTGGCAATATGGTGGTTAATAAAGTTATAGGGTTTAAATAAAAGGCGGTCAGGTTAGATAAGACTGACTGGCAATATGGTGGTTAATAAAGTTATAGGGTTTAAATAAAAGGCAGTCAGGTTAGCTAAGACTGACTGGCAATATGGTGGTTAATAAAGTTATAGGGTTTAAATAAAAGGCGGTCAGGTTAGATAAGACTGACTGGCTATATGGTGGTTAATAAAGTTATAGGGTTTAAATAAAAGGCGGTCAGGTTAGCCAAGACTGACTGGCAATATGGCGGTTAATAAAGTTATAGGGTTTAAATAAAAGGCGGTCAGGTTAGATAAGACTGACTGGCTATATGGTGGTTAATAAAGTTATAGGGTTTAAATAAAAGGCGGTCAGGTTAGCTAAGACTGACTGGCAATATGGCGGTTAATAAAGTTATAGGGTTTAAATAAAGGCGGTCAGGTTAGTTAAGACTGACTGGCAATATGGCGGTTAATAAAGTTATAGGGTTTAAATTAAAGGCGGCCAGGTTAGTTAAGACTGACTGGCAATATGGCGGTTAATAAAGTTATAGGGTTTAAATAGAAGGAGGTCAGGTTAGATAAGACTGACTGGCAATATGGTGGTTAATAAAGTTATAGGGTTTAAATAAAAGGCAGTCAGGTTAGATAAGACTGACTGGCAATATGGTGGTTAATAAAGTTATAGGGTTTAAATAGAAGGAGGTCAGGTTAGATAAGACTGACTGGCAATATGGTGGTTAATAAAGTTATAGGGTTTAAATAAAAGGCAGTCAGGTTAGCTAAGACTGACTGGCAATATGGTGGTTAATAAAGTTATAGGGTTTAAATAAAAGGCGGTCAGGTTAGTTAAGACTGACTGGCAATATGGCGGTTAATAAAGTTATAGGGTTTAAATAAAAGGCAGTCAGGTTAGCTAAGACTGACTGGCAATATGGTGGTTAATAAAGTTATAGGGTTTAAATAAAAGGCGGTCAGGTTAGCTAAGACTGACTGGCAATATGGCGGTTAATAAAGTTATAGGGTTTAAATAAAAGGCGGTCAGGTTAGCTAAGACTGACTGGCAATATGGTGGTTAATAAAGTTATAGGGTTTAAATAAAAGGCGGTCAGGTTAGCTAAGACTGACTGGCTATATGGTGGTTAATAAAGTTATAGGGTTTAAATAAAAGGCGGTCAGGTTAGTTAAGACTGACTGGCAATATGGCGGTTAATAAAGTTATAGGGTTTAAATAAAAGGCGGTCAGGTTAGATAAGACTGACTGGCAATATGGCGGTTAATAAAGTTATAGGGTTTAAATAAAAGGCGGCCAGGTTAGTTAAGACTGACTGGCAATATGGCGGTTAATAAAGTTAAAGGGTTTAAATAAAAGGCGGTCAGGTTAGTTAAGACTGACTGGCAATATGGTGGTTAATAAAGTTATAGGGTTTAAATTAAAGGCGGTCAGGTTAGTTAAGACTGACTGGCAATATGGTGGTTAATAAAGTTATAGGGTTTAAATAAAAGGCGGCCAGGTTAGCTAAGACTGACTGGCAATATGGTGGTTAATAAAGTTATAGGGTTTAAATAAAAGGCGGCCAGGTTAGTTATGACTGACTGGCAATATGGCGGTTAATAAAGTTATAGGGTTTAAATAAAAGGCGGTCAGGTTAGCTAAGACTGACTGGCAATATGGCGGTTAATAAAGTTATAGGGTTTAAATAAAAGGCGGCCAGGTTAGTTAAGACTGACTGGCAATATGGTGGTTAATAAAGTTATAGGGTTTAAATTAAAGGCGGTCAGGTTAGTTAAGACTGACTGGCAATATGGTGGTTAATAAAGTTATAGGGTTTAAATAAAAGGCGGCCAGGTTAGCTAAGACTGACTGGCAATATGGTGGTTAATAAAGTTATAGGGTTTAAATAAAAGGCGGTCAGGTTAGTTAAGACTGACTGGCAATATGGCGGTTAATAAAGTTATAGGGTTTAAATAAAAGGCAGTCAGGTTAGTTAAGACTGACTGGCAATATGGTGGTTAATAAAGTTATAGGGTTTAAATAAAAGGCGGTCAGGTTAGCTAAGACTGACTGGCAATATGGCGGTTAATAAAGTTATAGGGTTTAAATAAAAGGCGGTCAGGTTAGCTAAGACTGACTGGCAATATGGTGGTTAATAAAGTTATAGGGTTTAAATAAAAGGCGGTCAGGTTAGTTAAGACTGACTGGCAATATGGCGGTTAATAAAGTTATAGGGTTTAAATAAAAGGCGGTCAGGTTAGTTAAGACTGACTGGCCATATGGTGGTTAATAAAGTTATAGGGTTTAAATAAAAGGCGGCCAGGTTAGTTAAGACTGACTGGCTATATGGCGGTTAATAAAGTTATAGGGTTTAAATAAAAGGCGGCCAGGTTAGTTAAGACTGACTGGCTATATGGCGGTTAATAAAGTTATAGGGTTTAAATAAAAGGCGGTCAGGTTAGTTAAGACTGACTGGCAATATGGTGGTGATGTAGAATTATTAAAAATCTTTATTGAACTTGTATTGAATTATTGTACTAACTCCATTTTAACTGCATACTGTGAATCCTCCATTTTGTCCTCCTAACCTGACTTCTTCAATCCTCCATTTTGTCCTCATAACCTAACTTGTTCATTTTAAAACTACATTACATGACAGAATTTCCCAGCACATCTAATACAATAGACAAAGACTGTATTCTCTATAAAGACATGATTAACTCAGGAACTGCTGACTTTACTGACTTTCCCCTAACTTGCAACATAGTATAATTTGAAGGCCACGAGAACACAGTAGTAATGAAATGTTCTATTCATAAGAGACCTTGCACCTGGACATGAGGCCCGATATCACTGACTGTGTAAAATGACGCTCAAGCCCCCCTTTCCACCGAGTAAACCTCATGCTGGGAAAGATGGCGCCTGAGCCTTCTGTCCACACCCTTGTCCAGAACAATACCACCTCCCGGTGGGAGGACACCTAGCTGGTCACTCAAATCCCTGAGCCAATTAATAATATTGATGGGTGGACACTGATATAGTCACATAACGTTTAATCCAATTAATGATGTTTGTTTGTTATTATCTGATATTCAATGATGATGTCATTTTGCTTTTAAAAAGATCTGCACAACTGTTTTCCAACCAGATTGCATTAAATTTTCTGAAGTGCTTTTAACCTGAACTCCATGTGTCAGTGTGAGCTTACTTCTGCGTATACGCAATTTAATCATCTCAGATTTGGACAGGAACAGATAGACATTTAAACATATTTGTTTATTTCTAAATTAATCTACATCAATTTGGCGCATCCAACGTGGGGCATCGGGCTATGGCCTCTGGACGGTGAGCCGTCCTAAGGAAGATGCTGTTAGACGGGGGAATCCTGGGGGTAGGAAAGGAGACTGATCACCTCCAGGTACACGGTAGAGACTTCTGCAGAGCCACCGGTATGTTCCGGCCCCTTGGATTAAACCGTCCACGTGTCTGTGACTGCTTCCCGGGAGGACATCAAAGACAGGTAATATCTTGCCCGGTGTCTCGTTACTCACTTGTTTACCTGCATTTTAGTCTATCTGTTGCCTGGGTGTGTTTGAATTGTTTGCCTGTTTCCCCATTTTGAGATAAAGGGGGGGTGGGGACCTGCAGGGGATTTGCCTGGGGTTCTCTGTCTTGCTTGTTTTCCCCTTTTTGGGATAAAGGGGGGTGGACCTGAGGGGACTTGCCTGGGTCTTCAGTTTGTCTGTCTATCTGTTTGTATTTTACCCCTTTTGGGATAAAGGGGGGTGGACCTGAGGGGATTTGCCTGGGTCTTCTGTTGCCTGTTTTACTCCTTTTAGGAACCACGGTGCTGTGGTTGTAGGGAAAAAGGGGGGTTGACCTGTGGATGTGTTCCTGGGGGTCTTCTTTTCCTGTTTTACTCTTTTAGGAGCCTCGTGGCTGGGGCTGTAGGGAAAAAGAGGTGTGTTGGATCTGTGGAGATTGTGTAGACTCATAGTTTCCTGGGGATCCTTCTGGTGTCACTTTGATAGCCTAGCTAGCTTCTCTGTGCACGTTACTCTGCTTGCAGAGTGGTGGTACCCTCCAGCTTTGAGCGCTGAGCTGGAGCCATTCCAATTTTTATTTGTGGTGCGTGAATTCGGGCAGGCATTGCTGTCTTCATCACCACGGAGTAGTGGGACTTATAAAGTGGGTTTTTATAGGGGCACTACAAGGGTGAGGGTAGCGCAGACACTATTAGTGGGCTGCTGTGTCGAGGGAGGCATATGGATTTCGGACCGGTGTTAGCTGTTATCCTTGGCCGCTGGTAGTAAGATACTACGGGATTGAGGGAGGTGACTTTGGAGTAAGCACACGAGTAAAGGAAAGGGATTACTGTTGATTTTATTTGAACTGTGATGCATGCACTGTATTTCAATTGTTTTGTTGTCTTGTTTGTCTAATTAGGAGTCTCATGAACTCCTGTGTCTGTCTCTAAGGATTTTCCTTGCCTTTCATCTTTTCTACACTTTCTATATTATTATACTATCCACTCCCATTTCTCTGACTTTACTGACTTTCCCCTAACTTGCAACATAGTATAATTTGAAGGCCACGAGAACACAGTAGTAATGAAATGTTCTATTCATAAGAGACCTTGCACCTGGACATGAGGCCCGATATCACTGACTGTGTAAAATGACGCTCAAGCCCCCCTTTCCACCGAGTAAACCTCATGCTGGGAAAGATGGCGCCTGAGCCTTCTGTCCACACCCTTGTCCAGAACAATACCACCTCCCGGTGGGAGGACACCTAGCTGGTCACTCAAATCCCTGAGCCAATTAATAATATTGATGGGTGGACACTGATATAGTCACATAACGTTTAATCCAATTAATGATGTTTATTTGTTATTATCTGATATTCAATGATGATGTCATTTTGCTTTTAAAAAGATCTGCACAACTGTTTTCCAACCAGATTGCATTAAATTTTCTGAAGTGCTTTTAACCTGAACTCCATGTGTCAGTGTGAGCTTACTTCTGCGTATACGCAATTTAATCATCTCAGATTTGGACAGGAACAGATAGACATTTAAACATATTTGTTTATTTCTAAATTAATCTACATCAGTGGTTAATAAAGTTATAGGGTTTAAATAAAAGGCGGCCAGGTTAGATAAGACTGACTGGCAATATGGCGGTTAATAAAGTTATAGGGTTTAAATAAAAGGCGGCCAGGTTAGTTAAGACTGACTGGCAATATGGCGGTTAATAAAGTTATAGGGTTTTAAATAAAAGGCGGTCAGGTTAGATAAGACTGACTGGCAATATGGTGGTTAATAAAGTTATAGGGTTTTAAATAAAAGGCGGTCAGGTTAGTTAAGACTGACTGGCAATATGGCGGTTAATAAAGTTATAGGGTTTTAAATAAAAGGCGGTCAGGTTAGATAAGACTGACTGGCAATATGGTGGTTAATAAAGTTATAGGGTTTTAAATAAAAGGCGGTCAGGTTAGCTAAGACTGACTGGCTATTTGGTGGTTAATAAAGTTATAGGGTTTAAATAAAAGGCGGTCAGGTTAGTTAGGACTGACTGGCAATATGGCGGTTAATAAAGTTATAGGGTTTAAATAAAAGGCGGTCAGGTTAGTTAAGACTGACTGGCAATATGGCGGTTAATAAAGTTATAGGGTTTAAATAAAAGGCGGTCAGGTTAGTCAAGACTGACTGGCTATATGGTGGTTAATAAAGTTATAGGGTTTAAATTAAAGGCGGCCAGGTTAGATAAGACTGACTGGCAATATGGTGTTTAATAAAGTTATAGGGTTTAAATAAAAGGCGGTCAGGTTAGTTAAGACTGACTTGCTATTTGGTGGTTAATAAAGTTATAGGGTTTAAATAAAAGGCGGTCAGGTTAGTGAAGACTGACTGGCAATATGGCGGTTAATAAAGTTATTTATACACCAAAACTACTTCATTAAGATAAAGTTGTTTGGAGCTCAGTGTAGATCTTGAAATAATCATATGACACTTGTAGTGGAGAGCTGATATCCCACAGCTATTCTCCACTCAAGATCCCAGTGAGGCTCAGGAACAAGTATTATAGATCCATAAAGTAGTAATTCCAGCAGGCAAAATAATCAACAATATCCCAACAGCACTCCCAATGACTGGACGACACACAGCATCAGGAGCAGAACTCACGTTTATTCCCACAGCTTTCTTTTAAGACATTCTCTCATGCAAGGGAGGGATTTGCACTCATTAAGACATTACCCAATACAGTAACAGTTAACTCCCACACATCTCCTCCCCTCAGAGTGACTCATAATCCCCTTAACTATACTGCACATTTACCCCAAACCTGGATGTACCTCTAAACTAGTACATAGCATAAATCTTAGGGTACCGCCAGGTAGCCCTGATCTGGGTGAAGAATATATCCAAAATTCACCCAGATCGGACCAGGGGTTTGGGAGTTAGATGGAGGGTGAAGTTTGACCGACCGCACACGAGGTAGTATCCGAAAAGGGTTCCATGTGTTTGGGCCCTGCGGCCGGTCTCCGTTCGGCAGTAAAAACACATAGCAATCCTTGCCATCCATACTTAACTTTACATGTATTAGAGTTCCCTGGTTCGGTACTTTGTTTCTACCGAATGGGAGGTCGTTTGGTCCCTCCGTTAGGTAGTTACGGAGCTCTGGAGGTCTCAGCGGTGTTCGAGTGTCCGATTTGTTTGAGTGTCCGATTTGAGTTCCAGACACTCGACGACCAAACACCGCTGAGATTTTTATGCGTAAGATGGCCGCCGCGCGTGGTTCGTATACCGAACAGCGGCCACCCAGGCATTAACAATTATACATTTAAGCTGCGGTTTGGGAGAAGTGTGAACGCCTAACGAGGCGCACACTTCTCACTGGGGTGGTCTGATGGTTCGGTAGTTTCATTCCCATGGAACTACCGAACCCACATCCGAAATTATACATATATACGAATAGAATAAACGAATGCAGTCTCATATGAATATTACAGGACAGGCTTAATACAATCCGCTACACTGCTCCCTCTTGCCCATAAGCCGGCATACACAGTCTGATCCCACATGGATCGGCTTGGGGATGTCCGGGTTGCTCACGGATCATTTCTCAAAATCAGTTTGTCTCGACAACCCGTCAGCGTTTCCATTTTGCTTACCCGGGCGGTACTGAATGTTAAAGTCAAAAGGCTGCAGCGCCAAACTCCAGCGCAGCAGCCTGGCATTGTCCCCAGCCACCCGGTTCAGCCAGACTAACGGGTTGTGATCCGTGAGCAGGGAAAAAGCCTGTCCATATAAATATGGCTGCAACTTCTTTAGGGCCCACATCACAGCCAGGCATTCCTTCTCGATGGCGGCGTAGCTTACTTCTCTGGGTAACATCTTGCGACTGATGTAAGCCACGGAATGTTCTCCGCCATCGGCCCCGACTTGGCTCAGTACTGCCCCCAATCCAAACATAGAAGCGTCTGTGTGTACAAGAAAAAGTTTAGTTGGATTGGGAGCTGCCAAGACAGGGGCATTAACAAGTGCATTTTTCAGGTGTTGGAATGCCTGCTCACACTCCGGGGTCCAGGTTACTTGGCGGGGAAGGTTTTTACGGGTCAGGTCAGTGAGGGGTTTGGCCAGGGTGCTATAATTGGGGACAAACTTTCTGTAATATCCTGCTGTCCCTACAAAAGCTAACACCTGGGTCTTAGTCTTAGGGGTAGGCCACTGGGCTACAGCCTCTATTTTGGCTGGTTCTGGCTTCTGCTTGCCACAGCCCACTCGATGTACCTCGGCCATCCCAATACTACATTTAGCCGGTTTCAATGTCAGACCGGCTTCCCTGATTCTGTCTAGAACCGCTCCTATATGGGCCAAGTGCTCCTGCCAGGTATTGCTAAATATGGCAATATCGTCGAGATATGCACAGGTGTAGTCTTGGAACCCATCTAGGAGTCGGTCCACCATCCGCTGGAAGGTAGCCGGAGCGTTTTTCATCTCAAACGGCATGACTTTGAAGTGGTACAAGCCGAATGGGGTGACAAAGGCTGACTTAGGGATGCCGTCCGGAGCCAATGGAATCTGCCAATACCCCTTACACAGATCAATAGTAGTAAGGTATTGGCCTCTGGCCATCCGGTCTAGCAGTTCATCTATCCTAGGCATAGGGTATGCGTCGGATATAGTTTTTTCATTCAATCTCCTGTAGTCCACGCAAAAGCGGGTCGTACCGTCTCGCTTTGGTACGAGGACCACGGGAGAAGCCCAGGGACTGAGGGTTCAATCACTCCCAGCTGGAGCATCTCCTCGATCTCCTTGCGCATATTCTCCCGCACCGCTTCAGGGATGCGGTACGGGGTCTGGCGCATGGGGAGATGCCCTGGGGTTTCTACTCGGTGGGTAGCCAGAGGGGTGTATCCAGGTACATTAGAGAAGGTCTCCTGCTTCTCTTGCAGTAGTTGTTGTACCACGATACGCTCCTGTGGACTCGGAACTGATCCCCCAGTACAACCTCTCCTAAATCTCCAGACAGCTGTCCGTCTCCCAGCAGATCAGGGAGGGGTAGGCTGCCACACTCGTCAGAGGTGGGTGCACAAATAACCGTCACCTCTTCTGAGCGTTCCTGGTAGGGTTTCATCATGTTCACATGGATCATGCGTCGCCCTCCAGTCCCTACGCAGAGGCCAATTATATAAGTGGTGTCACATCTCTGTTCTACCACTCTATAAGGGCCTTGCCAGGCGGCCTGTAGCTTATCATGTCGGACAGGTTTTAAAATTAAAACTTTCTGCCCAACCTGAAAGCTACGGTCCATGGCGCCCCGATCGTACCATGTGCGCTGGCGCATCTGAGCCGCCTGCATGTTCTCCTTTACCGTCTTAGTTAGTGCTTCCAGACTGTCTCGGAGGGCCAACACATATGGTACAATAGGGGTGCCGCCTGCGCTCCGGTCTCCCTCCCAATGCTCCCTAATTAAGTCTAGGGGTCCCCTTACTCTCCTCCCGAATAACAGTTCAAATGGGGAAAATCCTGTGGATTCCTGCGGCACCTCACGGTAAGCAAATAGGAGATGGGGCAGGAATCGCTCCCAGTCTCGGTGGGTCTCAGCAAAGGTTCGGAGCATTTGTTTTAAGGTGCCATTGAACCTTTCGCAGAGCCCATTGGTCTGGGGATGGTAGGGGGCACTAATTATGGGCCTGACCTTACAAAACTTCCAGAGATGTTGGGTGACCTCTGCCGTGAACTGAGTACCCTGATCCGAGATAATCTCTCTGGGTAACCCCATCCGGGAGAAAATCTGCATCAGATCCTCGGCCACGATTTCTGCGTGAATGTTTGTCAAGGCCACCGCCTCTGGGTAGAGGGTGGCATAATCTACTACGGTCAAAATGTACTTTTTGCCAGATGGGCTAGGTTTCCGTAGGGGGCCTATGATGTCCACTGCTATTCTATGGAAGGGTTCTTCAATTATGGGTAGCGGGTGTAACTTGGCTTTACGCCGATCCCCCCTCTTCCCTACCCTCTGGCACGTATCGCAGGTGCTACAATATTTGCGCACCTCCTGGCTAATTCCTGGCCAAAAGAAACTTTGGGTCAACCGATACCTGGTACGACTGACCCCCAAATGCCCAGATAGCGGAATATCGTGAGCTATCCGGAGCAATTCGGTTCGGTACCTCTGTGGTACTACAAGCTTCCTTACAACAATCGGGTCTGACCCAGCTACCTGCTTGTCTGACTCCCGGTACAATAACTGCCTATCCCATACAAATCTTTCCCCCTCCGCCCCAGGTTGGTCAGAGGTGACTTTGTCTCTATATACCTGTAGGGTAGGGTCAGTGATCACCTCTTCCGCAAATTTGTCAGGAGGGGCCCAAGGGACACAGTCTAGGGAAGGGGAAGGAACTCTTACCTGGACCTCCGGCAGTGTGTTGTAGTCCTGGGTGCGGGCCTGTTGCCTGGTGACCACTGGGTGTGCTTCCTCAGTGGTTTGTGGCTCAAATGCAGACGTAAGTTTGCCCAGGTCATTTCCCAATATCACCTCAGCGGGCAATTGCGGCATCAGCCCCACTTCCACAATTCCTGACCCCACACCCCAATGCAAATGAACCCTTGCTATATTTAGCCGATACACGGCTCCCCCAGCAACCCTGGCAGCCACAGTCTTGTTGGTTTTGGCCCTGTCAGAGACCAAGTGACTTTGGACCAAGGTGATGGTGGCTCCCGAGTCTCTGAGCCCTTGCATAGGCTTCCCTTCTAGGTAAACGGTTTGCCTATGGTGTTGTCGATTATCCGCCTGTGCCTGCAGTGGGTTGGCTTCGTGCAACACCTCCCACTGTTCCACAGACGTAATTGGAACTGCAGAGCCATATGTGATGGGTGTCTCGTCCTGGTAATGATGTGCTGCGGCTCTCTGTGGTGGTGGTGACGGCCCTGGTCGGATCCAGGTGGTGCGGTCTCTAGACTGTGGGCATTCTCGCTGGTAGTGTCCCCACTTCTGGCACCGGTGGCATTGCACAGAAGCAGTTGGGCGATATCTCGGTTGCGCTGCTGCAGGTGCTGGTGAAGGAGGTTGTCTCGGTGGGGGGTGAGCGTTAGTGGAGAAAGAGTTTCCTCCTAGCGGTCGCATAGCAGGTTTAACACTCACTACCTTGTGCTGCCGGCGGGCATCCATAAAATCATCCACCTTTTTAGCTGCTTCTGTGAGGGACGTGGGGTTACGGTCTCTCACCCATTCCTGCAGCTCTGCGGGGATCCCCTCATAAAACTGTTCCAATAGTAGCATTTGTAATAAGTCCTCCATGGACCGTGCCTGGTTCGCCTGTACCCATCCGAGGGCTGCCCTTTGTAACCGGCAAGCCCATTCTGCGTGTGAGTCCTTTTCCGCTTTTTTCAGTTCCCTGAAGCGCTTCCGGTAGGCCTCTGGTGTCATAGCATACCGGGCCAGGATAACTTCTTTCACACGGCTGTAATCCCTGATTTATGTATCTGGTATTGTACGGTAGGCTTCAGCTGCCCTCCCTGATAGCCGTCCTGCTAAGATGGGTACCCAATCCTCCCTATGGATGTTATGCAGCGTACACAGTCTCTCAAAGTCTTGGAGGAAGGCATCTATATCCTCCTCCGCTTCTACATACATTTTAAACGCCTGGTATGGGATTTTAGGCTTACCCTCTTGTACCATAGCTACTGCTGGACTTCTTTCTGGCGTCTGCGGTCTCCTTTGTCGCATTACAAACTCTTGTACCTCCGTCATGGTTTTGGAGATTATTTCCGTTGGTGGGTTCTCCCCATAAAATGACAGTCTGAAATGGACTTGTCTTTGGAACTCCTCTTGCTCTGTACTGTCTGTCTCATTCCTCTGTTCAGCAACCGAACCATCCTCTGTTCGGTATTGTGCCAACAGCGATAAGTGTTGCCTTTGTTTTGTTGCTGGCTGGAATACCTTTTGCTTCCAGAAGATCTTTCAATGTGGATCGCTTTAATGTAGAGTAATCAATCTCCATTAATCCTTGTTCCTCTGTGAGTCTGGATCCCAGCGCTGCCAACCAATGTAGCGGAGAGCTGATATCCCACAGCTATTCTCCACTTAAGATCCCAGTGAGGCTCAGGAACAAGTATTATAGATCCATAAAGTAGTAATTCCAGCAGGTAAAATAATCCAACAATATCCCAACAGCACTCCCAATGACTGGACGACACACAGCATCAGGAGCAGAACTCACGTTTATTCCCACAGCTTTCTTTTAACCCCTTAAGGACCAAACTTCTGGAATAAAAGGGAATCATGACATGTCACACATGTCGTGTGTCCTTAAGGGGTTAAGACATTCTCCCATGCAAGGGAGGGATTTGCACTCATTAAGACATTACCCAATACAGTAACAGTTAACTCCCACACATCTCCTCCCCTCAGAGTGACTCATAATCCCCTTAACTGTACTGTACATTTACCCCAAACCTGGATGTACCTCTAAACTAGTACATAGCATAAATCTTAGGGTACCGCCAGGTAGCCCTGATCTGGGTGAAGAATATATCCAAAATTCATCCAGATCGGACCAGGGGTTCGGGAGTTAGATGGAGGGTGAAGTTTGACCGACCGCACACGAGGTAGTATCCGAAAAGGGTTCCATGTGTTTGGGCCCTGCGGCCGGTCTCCGTTCGGCAGTAAAAACACATAGCAATCCTTGCCATCCATACTTAACTTTGCATGTATTAGAGTTCCCTGGTTCGGTACTTTGTTTCTACCGAATGGGAGGTCGTTTGGTCCCTCCGTTCGGTAGTTACGGAGCTCTGGAGGTCTCAGCGGTGTTCGGTTGTTTGAGTGTCCGATTTGAGTTCCAGACACTCGACGACCAAACACCGCTGATATTTTTATGCGTAAGATGGCCGCCGCGCGTGGTTTGTATACCGAACAGCGGCCACCCAGGCATTAACAATTATACATTTAAGCTGCGGTTTGGGAGAAGTGTGAACGCCTAACTAAGCGCACACTTCTCACTGGGGTGGTCTGATGGTTCGGTAGTTTCATTCCCATGGAACTACCGAACCCACATACGAAATTATACATATATACGAATACAATAAACAAATGCAGTCTCATATGAATATTACAGGACAGGCTTAATATATTCCGCTACAACACTCATTTCAGATTTCACCCCTAGCCGTATGTGCGGTGATTCTCTCTGCTCACCATATCTCTGTCTTTTTGTAATCGCTCTTCCAACTCGGTGGACAGTTGTAGCAGCCAATACTGGACCTGAAAAGAGCAGGACAATCTCATCCAATTAACAACCAGTTATATATAAATCGGCACACAGCTCATTGTAATTGGTTAGTAACGGCAGGGTGTGATATACATGTGATAATGAATAGGTAGCTGTGTTAGGTGTATTGGGTTAGTAACGGCAGGGTGTGATATACATGTGATAATGAATAGGTAGCTGTGTTAGGTGTATTGGGTTAGTAACGGCAGGGTGTGATATACATGTAACAATGAATTGGTAGCTGTGTTAGGTGTATTGGGTTAGTAACGGCAGGGTGTGATATACATGTAACAATGAATTGGTAGCTGTGTTAGGTGTATTGGGTTAGTAACGGCAGGGTGTGATATACATGTAACAATGAATTGGTAGCTGTGTTAGGTGTATTGGGTTAGTAACGGCAGGGTGTGATATACATGTAACAATGAATTGGTAGCTGTGTTAGGTGTATTGGGTTAGTAACGGCAGGGTGTGATATACATGTAACAATGAATTGGTAGCTGTGTTAGGTGTATTGGGTTAGTAACGGCAGGGTGTGATATACATGTAACAATGAATTGGTAGCTGTGTTAGGTGTATTGGGTTAGTAACGGCAGGGTGTGATATACATGTAACAATGAATAGGTAGCTGTGTTAGGTGTATTGGGTTAGTAACGGCAGGGTGTGATATACATGTAACAATGAATAGGTGGCTGTGTTAGGTGTATTGGGTTAGTAACGGCAGGGAGTGATATACATGTAACAATGAATAGGTAGCTGTGTTAGGTGTATTGGGTTAGTAACGGCAGGGTGTGATATACATGTAACAATGAATTGGTAGCTGTGTTAGGTGTATTGGGTTAGTAACGGCAGGGTGTGATATACATGTAACAATGAATAGGTAGCTGTGTTAGGTGTATTGGGTTAGTAACGGCAGGGTGTGATATACATGTAACAATGAATAGGTGGCTGTGTTAGGTGTATTGGGTTAGTAACGGCAGGGAGTGATATACATGTAACAATGAATAGGTAGCTGTGTTAGGTGTATTGGGTTAGTAACGGCAGGGTGTGATATACATGTAACAATGAATTGGTAGCTGTGTTAGGTGTATTGGGTTAGTAACGGCAGGGTGTGATATACATGTAACAATGAATAGGTAGCTGTGTTAGGTGTATTGGGTTAGTAACGGCAGGGTGTGATATACATGTAACAATGAATAGGTAGCTGTGTTAGGTGTATTGGGTTAGTAACGGCAGGGAGTGATATACATGTAACAATGAATAGGTAGCTGTGTTAGGTGTATTGGGTTAGTAACGGCAGGGTGTGATATACATGTAACAATGAATAGGTAGCTGTGTTAGGTGTATTGGGTTAGTAACGGCAGGGTGTGATATACATGTAACAATGAATAGGTAGCTGTGTTAGGTGTATTGGGTTAGTAACGGCAGGGTGTGATATACATGTAACAATGAATAGGTAGCTGTGTTAGGTGTATTGGGTTAGTAACGGCAGGGTGTGATATGCATGTAACAATGAATAGGTGGCTGTGTTAGGTGTATTGGGTTAGTAACGGCAGGGAGTGATATACATGTAACAATGAATAGGTAGCTGTGTTAGGTGTATTGGGTTAGTAACGGCAGGGTGTGATATACATGTAACAATGAATAGGTAGCTGTGTTAGGTGTATTGGGTTAGTAACGGCAGGGTGTGATATACATGTAACAATGAATTGGTAGCTGTGTTAGGTGTATTGGGTTAGTAACGGCAGGGTGTGATATACATGTAACAATGAATTGGTAGCTGTGTTAGGTGTATTGGGTTAGTAACGGCAGGGTGTGATATACATGTAACAATGAATAGGTAGCTGTGTTAGGTGTATTGGGTTAGTAACGGCAGGGTGTGATATGCATGTAACAATGAATTGGTAGCTGTGTTAGGTGTATTGGGTTAGTAACGGCAGGGTGTGATATACATGTAACAATGAATAGGTAGCTGTGTTAGGTGTATTGGGTTAGTAACGGCAGGGAGTGATATACATGTAACAATGAATTGGTAGCTGTGTTAGGTGTATTGGGTTAGTAACGGCAGGGTGTGATATACATGTAACAATGAATAGGTAGCTGTGTTAGGTGTATTGGGTTAGTAACGGCAGGGAGTGATATACATGTAACAATGAATTGGTAGCTGTGTTAGGTGTATTGGGTTAGTAACGGCAGGGTGTGATATGCATGTAACAATGAATAGGTAGCTGTGTTAGGTGTATTGGGTTAGTAACGGCAGGGTGTGATATACATGTAACAATGAATAGGTGGCTGTGTTAGGTGTATTGGGTTAGTAACGGCAGGGTGTGATATACATGTAACAATGAATAGGTAGCTGTGTTAGGTGTATTGGGTTAGTAACGGCAGGGAGTGATATACATGTAACAATGAATAGGTAGCTGTGTTAGGTGTATTGGGTTAGTAACGGCAGGGTGTGATATACATGTAACAATGAATTGGTAGCTGTGTTAGGTGTATTGGGTTAGTAACGGCAGGGAGTGATATACATGTAACAATGAATAGGTAGCTGTGTTAGGTGTATTGGGTTAGTAACGGCAGGGTGTGATATACATGTAACAATGAATTGGTAGCTGTGTTAGGTGTATTGGGTTAGTAACGGCAGGGTGTGATATACATGTAACAATGAATTGGTAGCTGTGTTAGGTGTATTGGGTTAGTAACGGCAGGGTGTGATATACATGTAACAATGAATTGGTAGCTGTGTTAGGTGTATTGGGTTAGTAACGGCAGGGTGTGATATACATGTAACAATGAATTGGTAGCTGTGTTAGGTGTATTGGGTTAGTAACGGCAGGGAGTGATATACATGTAACAATGAATTGGTAGCTGTGTTAGGTGTATTGGGTTAGTAACGGCAGGGAGTGATATACATGTAACAATGAATTGGTAGCTGTGTTAGGTGTATTGGGTTAGTAACGGCAGGGTGTGATATGCATGTAACAATGAATAGGTAGCTGTGTTAGGTGTATTGGGTTAGTAACGGCAGGGAGTGATATACATGTAACAATGAATTGGTAGCTGTGTTAGGTGTATTGGGTTAGTAACGGCAGGGTGTGATATACATGTAACAATGAATAGGTAGCTGTGTTAGGTGTATTGGGTTAGTAACGGCAGGGAGTGATATACATGTAACAATGAATTGGTAGCTGTGTTAGGTGTATTGGGTTAGTAACGGCAGGGTGTGATATGCATGTAACAATGAATAGGTAGCTGTGTTAGGTGTATTGGGTTAGTAACGGCAGGGTGTGATATACATGTAACAATGAATTGGTAGCTGTGTTAGGTGTATTGGGTTAGTAACGGCAGGGTGTGATATACATGTAACAATGAATAGGTGGCTGTGTTAGGTGTATTGGGTTAGTAACGGCAGGGTGTGATATACATGTAACAATGAATAGGTAGCTGTGTTAGGTGTATTGGGTTAGTAACGGCAGGGTGTGATATGCATGTAACAATGAATTGGTAGCTGTGTTAGGTGTATTGGGTTAGTAACGGCAGGGTGTGATATACATGTAACAATGAATAGGTAGCTGTGTTAGGTGTATTGGGTTAGTAACGGCAGGGAGTGATATACATGTAACAATGAATTGGTAGCTGTGTTAGGTGTATTGGGTTAGTAACGGCAGGGTGTGATATGCATGTAACAATGAATAGGTAGCTGTGTTAGGTGTATTGGGTTAGTAACGGCAGGGAGTGATATACATGTAACAATGAATAGGTAGCTGTGTTAGGTGTATTGGGTTAGTAACGGCAGGGTGTGATATACATGTAACAATGAATTGGTAGCTGTGTTAGGTGTATTGGGTTAGTAACGGCAGGGAGTGATATACATGTAACAATGAATAGGTAGCTGTGTTAGGTGTATTGGGTTAGTAACGGCAGGGTGTGATATACATGTAACAATGAATTGGTAGCTGTGTTAGGTGTATTGGGTTAGTAACGGCAGGGTGTGATATACATGTAACAATGAATTGGTAGCTGTGTTAGGTGTATTGGGTTAGTAACGGCAGGGTGTGATATACATGTAACAATGAATTGGTAGCTGTGTTAGGTGTATTGGGTTAGTAACGGCAGGGTGTGATATACATGTAACAATGAATTGGTAGCTGTGTTAGGTGTATTGGGTTAGTAACGGCAGGGAGTGATATACATGTAACAATGAATTGGTAGCTGTGTTAGGTGTATTGGGTTAGTAACGGCAGGGTGTGATATGCATGTAACAATGAATTGGTAGCTGTGTTAGGTGTATTGGGTTAGTAACGGCAGGGTGTGATATACATGTAACAATGAATTGGTAGCTGTGTTAGGTGTATTGGGTTAGTAACGGCAGGGTGTGATATACATGTAACAATGAATAGGTAGCTGTGTTAGGTGTATTGGGTTAGTAACGGCAGGGTGTGATATACATGTAACAATGAATTGGTAGCTGTGTTAGGTGTATTGGGTTAGTAACGGCAGGGTGTGATATGCATGTAACAATGAATTGGTAGCTGTGTTAGGTGTATTGGGTTAGTAACGGCAGGAACAATGAATAGGTTTAGGGATGCTATATAACACACCTGTCTGTCGTTACTAGCCCAATAAACCTGACCCAGCTACCCATACAGCATCACAAAAACTATTAATTGTTCCATGTATATGTGCTCTGGTATTTGTGCCATGTCTTAACACACCTGCTCACGCGTTGACAGCGCAGTTTTCCCTGGAAAAGTTTTGCTGCATCCAATAGACTTTGGTAACTGTCTTGGCTTAACAGGCTCATCCTCAATCCCTCGGCACAGATAATAGAGCCATGACCTAAGGAAATGAAGATTAAAGGACCATTCATTTTAACCCCTTAAGGACTGAGCCAAATGTACACGTTGTGATCAAAACAAATTGTAAACAAAACCTTGAATTTGCGCTATATGTCTGTTCAGGAGTAATTCACCTCTTTCATATTAAGTACACCACCCCTTATTATAAAGCATTTTGTTCAGGAGAAACCGGGCTTTCATTTATCATCAAATATTTAGGTATGAAACGTAATTTAATATGAATTAAATATAAAAAAAAATGGGAGAAAATAAGAGTTTTCTTCATTTTTTTTTAGTTCTACGTGACATTTTAACTTTGACTTTCATAATACTGTTTGCTTTTACTGCAATAAAATACACATATTTGTATTCAGTGATGTCTCACGTGTAAAACACTATCCACTATGTACAGGTTTTATGGTGTTGTGGGAAGTTACAGGGTCAAATGCAGCATGTTAAATTTTTCAGTTTTTTTACATTGAAATTCGCCAGACTAGTTACGTTGCCTTTGAGACTGTATAGTAGCCCAGGAATGAGAATTACCCCCAAGATGGCATACCATTTGCAAAAGTAGACAACCCAAGGTATTGCAAACGGGATATATCCAGTCTTTTTTAGTAGCCACTTGGTCACAAACACTGGCCAAATTTAGTGTTAATATTCTTTTGTGTGTGAAAAATGCAAAAAACTAATTTGAACGCCAATTTTGGCCAGTGTTTGTGACTAAATGGCTACTAAAAAAGACTGGACATACCCCATTTGCAATACCTTGGGTTGTCTACTATTACAAATGGCATGCCATCATGGGGGTGATTTCCATTCCTGGCCTACCATAGTGTCTCAAAGGCAACGTAACCAATCTGGCGAATTTCAATGTGAAAAAACTGAAACGCAAGCCTTATATTTGACTCTGTAACTTTTGAAAACACCATAAAACCTGTACATGGGGGGTACTGTTGTACCCAGGAGACTTTGCTGAACACAAATATTAGTGTTTCAAAACAGTAAAACGTATCACAACAATTATATTGTCTGTGCAAGTGCCATTTGCGTGTGAAAAATGCAGAACATTTCACTTTCACTGACAATATAATTGTTGTAATACATTTTACTTTTTTGAAACACTAATATTTGTGTTCAGCGAAGTCTCCCGAGTATAACAGTACCCCCCCATGTACAGGTTTTATGGTGTCTTGGAAAGTTATAGAGTTAAATATAGTGCTAGCAAATTAAATTCCCTATACTTTCGGCCTGGGTTGTCAGGCAGGTCCCGCTAATTGTAATTAATTAAGATACCTAATTATGCAGAATTATTACATAACTATATATGTAGAATTATTATTTATATATATATCTCTGTCAATAGACCACGGTGCTGCACAGCGTATAATATAGCAAAAAATAAATGAAGAGAGGGCACTCAATGGATTTTCTCAAAATATATTCGTGGAGAAATGAACGATCAACGTTTCGACCCAAAAGGTCTTTATCAAGATGTGTACAAATGTAAATTTGCGGTTTATATATAAACAAGCAATCACTTACCCAGTGCAGGTGTGCCCAGTTGATCCGTGCTCAAGACGCTATGTGAACTGGAAGAGGTGAGCGCACATGCGTGGGAAACGTGCATGATGACGTGAAGTATATGTAAATAATAGTGATCGCATCTAGTGACCATTGTGACGCGTAAATGGAAACAAGTGGCCATATAATATTGTGTGAATATAGGGAGTCCACAAAAACAAAAGGAGGATGATATAACTCGAAATAGAGATTAGATCTACAATGCCGAATAGACGAGACCAAGTAAAATGTATAAGACCAGAAACGAGGAATGCCAATGCGTGGATGAGACATGGCAAGTGGAGTGTGCGAAATGTGAGCTAAATCAGTGATGCAGGGAAGTGAATAAGAGAATAGAGAGAGGGAATAGACATGAGGAAAGATGTGGCTACATAAAGGAGTGTCAGATCCAAGTGACATGGTGTGATTATACAGAATAATCCGATAACATGTAATACATTCAATGAGAGCTATACACATGGAGGACCTAGAATGGTGTCTAAGAGACATTTAAGCATGAATTTTATAAGAAATAAAGCAGATAATCCACCTGTAGATAGCATGTGTGCAAAATGAATAATGAACAAATAAAGGAAAATGAAACGTAAAAAGGTAACAAACTAGACATAAAAAATGAACCAGAAAAAAGAAATTAAAAATAAGAATAAGACTAAAAATAAAATGAAGAGACAAATAAAAGGAAAAAAAATAATATATATTTACTTTGAGAAAATCCATTGAGTGCTCTCTCTTAATTTATTTTTTGCTATATACTATATAGCAAAGTATATTTAAGTATATTTTTCATTTTAAACTGTGATTTAACTTTTTGAAAAATCTTTTACAGGCAGCAGGGGGAGTACCTATGATTACAGGCACTCCCCCTGCTAGCAATGCTATCGACGGCTATGCCGTCCATGTGATCGTAAGGTCCTCGCGATCACATGGGCCTGGAGGGCTAGAATGGCAGCAGGGGGACTCCCGGCGAGCGGGTAAGTAAATAGGACGGCGGGGACATGTTATGCCGCCCGCCGGCATTTAGAGCGGGTCCCCAAGGTTCTTAAGTGATTAAAGTTACCCAGCCACAGCCAGGGGAGGTGCGGCTAGGGTGGCACACACAAAGTGATTTAACTACGCAACGGCAGAGAATTGAACAGTGAGACTGCAGGGGCATGATCTATACACCAAAATGGCATTATTAACCCCTTAAGGACACATGACATGTGTGACATGTCATGATTCCCTTTTATTCCAGAAGTTTGGTCCTTAAGGGGTTAAGCTAAAGTGGTTTTGGTGCTTAGAGATTACCTTTAAAACCAAATAAGCTGAATGCACCAATTCTCATAAATTCTCACTGCGCTGAAGGAACACATGCCACTCTCTGCGCCACTCTCTGCATCACATCTACCAAAGAATCTAGAAAAATCAAAGAAAGTAGATTTCACTCCTACCCGGTTTTGTCTCCAAAATGACTTTGTAAATGCGACTTGCTGAACTGGGTGAGCTGACCCATGTTCTCCACACCGAGGATCTCCTTGATGGATGAGCCCAGCTTTCCTCCAAGGTTTCGGCTGGTAACAACCCAAAATGGTGGTTAGGGGCAAGGTAATTATTAATGTTATTCAGTGGTGTTTTGTGGACCGGTTGCAGAGAATAGAAAGGGTTGAATCCTTAGATAAGAGACCTTTACAGAGACTGGAGGTTAGTGGTGCCATATTGGCCGGTTAGAGAGAATAATGATCGGTAGACAAGGGCTCCCCTGTTACAGAGACTGGTGGAGGTTATTGGTTAAGTAAGTAGTATTGGCCAGAGACAGCAAATAAAAAATAGAGTGGTTTGTGTTCATAGACTGTACGACAATAGAGGCATTATGAACAATATACCTCTGTCCAATACTTACATTTTGCTAATGGGCAGTTGGTTGAAAAGTTCAGACACCGAGCCCAAGGGTAAAATGGTTTGCCGGTTGGGTTTGTTTAAACCACAGGCCAGCTTGGCCAGTACCTAAAGGAAAGATGGAAGTAGGATTACATTCGGTGTGCAGAGCAGATATACTATATGCCCGAAACACAGCATTCCAAGTTGTCCTGACTTCAGTGCAGTGAGTGGTGGTCAGCCTACTTTATTATTCGAGATTCCAGCAGAGCATTGAAAGCCAGTCTCTTTCTCCACGGCTTCCCTCATCTCCTCCACAATAAGAGCTCCCACAGTGAGCAGCATCTCCGGGCTTCGTTCATCCGGCACAGGAATAGATGCCAGCCACTGCTCCACACCACTCCGTCGCTGCTCCTCTAAACGGAAAGAGAGAAAGGCTAAACTTATATACAAGTCATAGATTAAGCATTTTATCATTCAACGATCTGTGTATGGAAAAGGAAATAATCACCCCTAAATCCCTTTCCTCAGATGTTGAGGTTAGGACTCTATCAAATATTCTGTACTCTGCCCTTGGGTTTTTACGTCAAAGATGCATTATCTTGCACTTATCCACATTAAATGTCAGCTGCCACAACTCTGGCCATTTATCTAGTTTACCTAAATCATTAGCCATTTGGATTATCCCCCAACAGGGTTGATGTCCCAGTAGAGATAAACCAAATGGCAAATGATTTAGGTAAACTAGAAAAATGGTCAGAGTTGTGGCAGCTGACATTTAATGTGGATAAGTGCAAGATAATGCATTTTGGACGTAAAAACCCAAGGGCAGAGTACAGAATATTTGATAGAGTCCTAACCTCAACATCTGAGGAAAGGGATTTAGGGGTGATTATTTCTGATGACTTAAAGGTAGGCATACAATGTAATAGAGCAGCAGGAAATGCTAGCAGAATGCTTGGTTGTATAGGGAGAGGTATTAGCAGTAGAAAGAGGGAAGTGCTCATGCCATTGTACAGAACACTGGTGAGACCTCACTTGGAGTATTGTAAGAGTACTGGAGACCCTATCTTCAGAAGGATATTGATACCTTAGAGAGAGTTCAAAGAAGGGCTACTAAACTGGTTCATGGATTGCAGGATAAAACTTACCAGGAAAGGTTAAAGGATCTTAACATGTATAGCATGGAGGAAAGACGAGACAGGGGGGATATGATAGAAACATTTAAATACATAAAGGGAATCAACACCGTAAAGGAGGAGACTATATTTAAAAGAAGAAAAACTACCACAACAAGAGGACATAGTCTTAAATTAGAGGGACAAAGGTTGAAAAATAATATCCGGAAGTATTACTTTACTGAGAGGGTAGTGGATGCATGGAATAGCCTTCCAGCTGAAGTGGTAGAGGTTAACACAGTGAGGGAGTTTAAGCATGCGTGGGATAGGCATAAGGCTATCCTAACTATAAGATAAGGCCAGGGACTAATGAAAGTATTTAGAAAACTGGGCAGACTAGATGGTCCGAATGGTTCTTATCTGCCGTCACATTCTATGTTTCTATAATAAAATAGAATTAAAGGGACACTATAGTCACAAAAGCCACTTTAGCTTAATGAAGCAGTTTTGGTGGATAGATCGTGCCCCTGCAGTCTCACAGCTCAATTCTCTGCCACATATTTTAGTGACTATACCTTTGAAAGAAAAATAATTCATATGAACTCCACCACCCTTAACTCCGTTAGGGAGTACTATGCTGTCCCGCATTCAAAGGGCTTTAAAGCCGTTGCGGCGACATAGAACGCTGTAATGGTTTTCAGCCCTGGAGCCTTAGGAATACTTACCTTCCCGGCGCTACACTTGGGGAGGACTGCCTGACAGCCAAAGCAGTCCTCCCGCTGGAAATCAGGCCCCCAGGGGCCATGTGATCGTTCTCAAAGAGCGATCACATGGCTGCAATAGTTGCCTGCGGAGGGACTGTCTGGGCTGCCAGGCAGTCCCCCTGCTGGTGAAAAAAGTAAAAAATTAAAATAAATTATGTTACACACATAAAAATGATTTAAAATAAAACTCTCTCTCTCTTCATTACGTATATTAGTATTAAAATACACTTGGAATGAAGTTATATATATACACACACACACACACACATTAAATTTCTACGTGTATATTTATGTAATCTTCGAACATAATTAGGTGATTTTAGTAATTAAAATATAAGGGACGTGCCTGACAAACCAGGGAGAAAGTCCAGAAAATTTGGTTCGCAAGCCCTATATTTAACTCTATAACTTTCCAGGACACCATAAAACCTGTACATGGGGGTACTGTTTTACTCTGGAGACTTCGCTGAACACAAATATTAGTGTTTCAGAACAGTAAATTGTATTACAACGATGTTTTTTGCATTTTTCATACAAAAACTGCACTTTCACTGATGATATAATTGTTGTAATACATTTTACTGTTTTGAAACACAAATATTTGTGTTCAGCGAAGTCTCCCGAGTATAAAAGTAACCCTCATGTACATGTTTTATGGTGTTTTGGAAAGTTAGAAAGTCAAATATAAGGCTTGCGTTTCAGTTGTTTCACATTGAAATTTGCCAGATTGGTTACGTTGCCTTTGAGACCATATGGTAGCCCAGGAATGAGAATTACCCCCAAGATGGCATACCATTTGCAATAGTAGTGTACGGTGGCAGTGAAGGAGTTAATCTGTTTATATGCACGTGGCAATGAAGGAGTTAATCTGTTTATATGTACAGGGGCAGTGAAGGAGTTAATCTGTTTATATGCACGTGGCAGTGAAGGAGTTAATCTGTTTATATGTACGGTGGCAATGAAGGAGTTAATAAAGGTGGTTAATAAAGTTATAGGGTATAAATAGAAGGAGGTCAGGTTAGTTAAGACTGACTGGCTATTTGGTGGTTAATAAAGTTATAGGGTTTAAATAAAAGGCGGTCAGGTTAGTTAAGACTGACTGGCAATATGGTGGTTAATAAAGTTATAGGGTTTAAATAAAAGGCGGTCAGGTTAGCTAAGACTGACTGGCAATATGGCGGTTAATAAAGTTATAGGGTTTAAATAAAAGGCGGTCAGGTTAGTTAAGACTGACTGGCTATTTGGTGGTTAATAAAGTTATAGGGTTTAAATAAAAGGCGGTCAGGTTAGATAAGACTGACTGGCAATATGGTGGTTAATAAAGTTATAGGGTTTAAATAAAAGGCGGTCAGGTTAGTTAAGACTGACTGGCAATATGGTGGTTAATAAAGTTATAGTGTGATGTAATTCCAGTAAAATACAAGTTTAGCAGGCTAAGATTGCCACAAGGCATATGTATGTATATGTGTTTGTAGTATCAGTTAGTTAATAACACGTAGCTAAGATACTGTCATCACTGTACTGACCAGGTGCAGGAATGTAAGAACTGGAATTACGCGTCCCTCTCCTTTGTATCAGATGAGCCACGTGGTTAGACCGGATGGATGAGTTTAGACTCTATTTATTAAATAGGTTAAGGGTATGTGTGGGTGTAGTTAATTGTGGGAGGAGCTACAGTGCTATATAAGGAATGTACTCTATGTATTCAGTACTCAGACTTTGCTGTATTTTGGTGACGCTAGTCCCTCTGAGTCCCGATCGGTGATCCAATAAAGAATCTCTTCCTTCCTGAAGAAACCTGTGTCCATCTCTCTGTGCTTGGCTTCCGTCAGTTTCTCCGGTATCATTTGGTGCATTGGCCGGGAAGCTCATCGTTCAACGGTAGCTGAGAGGCAGAGGCGTGAGACGGTCTATCTTTGCCCACGTTCTCTACGGCTGCACCCCTGAACTTCTGCGTGGACCTCCCTTCGTCTCGGCGCCACTGGTCTGTTGTCCAGGAGATCATCGGCCTCTACGTGAGAAGTGCTGGGGTGTCCCCGTCGATGAGTGTGAACTCAGGTTCAGGAACGAGGAGGTAAGACAACTGCTGTTTTAGACGGCAGGACCCACTAGGGGTATACCGATTGTGCGGTAGGCCCAAAGGGGTTTTGAATCTGTGTATCTGCCCCCTCTGTCGGAGGGAAGGAGCGAAGGCGCACCGCTCGATCGAACGCTCTTTAGTCAGACCGTTTGATTTGGTTAGTCAGGCGGGGTCCAGGTGTAAGATAGCCCTAGCCGGACACCGGTGTCTTGTCTAGACTAGCGTTCTAGGGTGTATATTACGTTCGCTAGGTCGGAGGGACCGGGAGACTAAGCGGCGCCTGTGTAAATTCGGTTCGCTAGTTCTCATCCTATCTGGGCTAAGTGGGAAGGCGTGTAAATTTGGAACCCACTAGACTTTTGATAGTACGACTAAGAGGCGCCTGTGTAAATTCGGATCTCTAGCTCGTTGTATAGTGCGACTAAGAGGCGCCTGTGTAAATTCGGTTCTCTAGCTCGCTATATATGTGGTGATTGGGCAGTGTGGCTAACCAAAACGGGTGTATATAGTTTTAGGTAGTCCATTCAAGGTACTGGCCAATAGTTTAGTTGGGAATTGTAAATGTGTTAACGATTGTTTTAGTAAAGTGTATATCTTGTTAGATAGCGCGAGCTCAGCCGTCTAGCGAGAGTGTTGATAGTGTGTTGCTGTATTATAGTGCACGGTACCATAACCCTGTATATTTACTGACATTGTATAATAAGTACTAATCATTGTCGTCCATTGCATGTTTAACACCATAACCACTAATAATTGTATTGTGACCTTAACTTGTGCTTTGACCTATGCTAACCGTACTGTAACCGCTATTTGTAAAAGACGATGTTACTGGGTGTGTTATAGACGGGTAATTCGTATATAGAGAATTATAGCGTGGGTGACTGTGTAGTTACGCCAAAGGGCATAATATTGATTATATAGTGACTGGTGTAGCAGCTGTGTGTGTACGGGAATTCCCTGAGTGTTTATTGTTATTGTGTACGTTTCACTTGGTAACCGTACCACGTGGTGCTGTTGCCAGAGAAAACGGGTGTGACTGTTGAATAGTACGCGTGTATAGTAATCGTTGTCGACGACGTTCCACTGTTAAATATGGGTGCGTCGCAGTCAACGATTCCGGATCCCTTAGGATGTATGGTTAAGAATTTTAAAAAGGGATTCAAAGTTTGTGATTTTGGGGTAAAGATGTCTCCTGTACGTTTGGTCACTTTGTGTACTAGGGAGTGGCCTACTTTGGTTGCGGCATGGCCGCCACGTGGCAGTTTGGATCCAACTCTGGTACAGCGCTTACACGTGGCTGTATCGGGTAGGCCTGAACTTTACGGCCAGTTTCCTTATATTGACTGTTGGAGACAGGCCGTAAATGACTCGCCAAAATGGCTCCAGACATGCCACGAGGAGCAGTGTCGCCTCATGGTAGCTAGGACTTGCTCGTCCACTAGGACTGGTGTTAGGCCCATTTTGGACACGCCCCCTGAGTCCGAGATCCCTTTGCCGCCCCCTTACTTTCCGTTAAGAAGAAGTGACGCAAACGCAGGAAGTCCTGCACCCCTCCCCTCATTACCCTCATCCACTTCCGCTTCCTCCTCCAGTACAGGATCCACCCCCCCTCGTACTAAATCTCCCCTTCCGGAACCAGAATCCACCCCCATTAGAAACGAATATCCTGATTTGGCGCCACTTCAGACTTCCGGTCAAGCTTCATCTAGCTCGGCTCGAAGTGTTTTATTTACGACCTTTTCCCAAAACCGACCTCCCACATCCCCATACCCTATCTCTCCCCGACCGGAACCCATGACTGACGCCTCTCTACGTAGCCCCATCCAAACCCGACAGTTGACTGGTGCCCAACAATTAAAGCACTATCAGATGCCTCTTCGTCTGAATCCCGGGTCAGCTTATATCGATGCCGCAGGTCAAATGGCACAAGCTGACCCTGTCTTCGTATATGTTCCCTTCACTACAACCGATCTTTTAAACTGGAAGACCCACAATTCCTCGTATACTGAGAAACCACAAGCTATGACTGATCTGTTCACCTCAATAGTACAGACGCATAATCCGACATGGGCTGATTGCCAGCAGTTACTAATGACTTTATTTAACAATGAGGAAAGGACAAGAATAAATCAAGCAGCCATTAAAGCATTAGAGGATAGAGCCCGTGCTTTGAATCAAGCTAATCCAGCAGCATGGGCCGCAACACATTATCCCAACACTGATCCCGATTGGAACGTAAATGGTGCTGATATGGTTCAACTCAGAGCCTATAGAGACGCTATAATTGCTGGCATGAAAGCCGGAGGAAAGAAAGCCATTAACATGTCGAAGACAGTTGAGGTGATCCAGAAAAGCGATGAAGCGCCCAGTGTCTTTTATGACCGATTATTGGAGGCATACCGCTTGTATACCCCCTTTAATCCGGAAGACGCAGACAATTCCCGAATGGTTAACTCCGCCTTTGTCAGCCAAGCATACGGAGATATTAAGCGCAAGCTACAAAAGTTAGAAGGGTTTGCAGGTATGTCCATCACCCAACTAATGGAGGTAGCAAATAAGGTCTATATGAACAGGGATACAGAAAGTAAGAAAGAGGAAGAGCGCAAGATGCGTAAAAAGGCTGATATGCTAGCGGTAGCGATCGCAGGCGTAGATAAACGGGGCCCAGATAGAGGCAATAATAGATGGAGTAGGGAGCCTTTGAGTAGGGATCAATGCGCGTATTGCAAGGAAGAAGGGCATTGGAGGAACGAATGTCCGCAAAGAGAGCAGTACGAGAGAGACCAACCCAGGGCAGGCTACGGAAACTTTAGAGGTAGAGCGAGAGGTAGAGGAGGCCCCGGAGGGAGTAATGGTTATAGAGGGAGTAATGGGAACAGAGGAAGTGTTAGGGAAGACAGGTATATTCCAGCAGTGCAAAGGTCCCGCGATAGAGAAGGTAGGGACTTTGTAGGATTGGCTGACACTGTCATGGAGGACTATTGATACCGACCGGGCTCCTTCCCCCTTGGTCGAGCGGAGCCTATGGTCGATGTATCAATAGGGGGGAAAAGGAGTGCGTTCATGATCGACACTGGTGCTGAACATTCAGTGGTGACTAATCTAGTTGCTCCTCCATCTGGAAGGACTATTACTGTGATAGGAGCAACTGGAAGAAGTGCTGAAAAACCGGTTCTTAAAAGTCGACTCTGTACATTGGGAGGCCACGTAGTAAAACACCAATTCCTTTATATGCCTGAATGTCCAGTCCAATTGCTGGGACGTGATATGCTATCCAAATTACAAGCGCAGATTACGTTCCTACCAGATGGAACAACATCTTTAAAGTTTAATGGACCTTCAGGTATTATGACTTTATCCGTACCAAAGGAAGAAGAGTGGCGACTTTATACAGTGTTGACTAGCCAAAACCCTAGGAGTGATGAGACATTGTTTAACATACCAGGAGTTTGGGCAGAGAACAACCCACCAGGACTGGCCCGCAATATTCCACCAATAAAAATTGAACTGAAACATGGGGTTTATCCAGTGAGCCTAAGACAATATCACATTCCGCAGAAGGCTAAGAAGAACATCCAATCCTATCTGGATAAGTTCATACGGTATGGTATCCTAAAATTCTGTACTTCCCCCTGGAACACCCCATTGCTGCCTGTTCAAAAGCCCGGTACAGATGAGTATCGACCTGTACAGGACTTAAGAGCAGT
This sequence comes from Pelobates fuscus, assembly GCF_036172605.1. Lineage (NCBI taxonomy): Eukaryota > Metazoa > Chordata > Amphibia > Anura > Pelobatidae > Pelobates > Pelobates fuscus. Next base: position 449,198,500 of record NC_086318.1, on the reverse strand, counting down.
CAATGATGCGGTTGTTAGCATACATCCAGTTGTACCCAATCCATATAACCTGCTTGCTTTAATTCCGGGCGGGGCTACTTACTTCACAGTCTTAGATCTCAAAGATGCCTTCTTTTGCCTCCGAATTGCCGCAGAAAGCCAATGTATTTTCGCTTTCCAATGGGAGAACGCTGTAACGGGCTCAAAACGCCAAATGACTTGGACAAGACTGCCCCAAGGGTTTAAAAATTCACCTACCCTATTTGGTTCAGCTCTAAGTCAAGATCTACTGGATTTCGAGTCTATCCCAGGAGAATGTGTATTGTTACAATATGTAGATGACTTGTTGATAGCAGCAGTTACAAAAGAAAAATGTCAGCAAGCAACGCACGATCTACTACATATTCTCTGGAAGGCAGGATACAAGGTGTCCAGGAAGAAGGCTCAGTTGTGTTTGCCAACTGTCAAGTATCTGGGATTCCATATCTCTGAAGGTCAAAGGATTATGGGGCCAGAGAGAAAAGAAGCTGTCTGCCAAATACCAATACCCAAGAATAGAAGACAAGTGCGAGAATTCTTGGGGGCAGCAGGCTTCTGTAGGATATGGATTCCCAGCTATGCGATACTGGCAAAACCTCTGTACGCAGCCATCAAAGGTACAGAGCACGACCCCTTCTTATGGACCCAAGAACAGCAAACGGCATTTGAAGATGTGAAGAAGGCTTTGATGAGTGCCCCAGCATTAGGTCTACCTGATCACACACGACCATTCTACTTATATGTACACGAGCAAAGAAGAATGGCTGTGGGAGTATTGACACAGTACTTGGGATCATGGCAAAGACCTGTTGCCTACATGTCTAAGCAACTGGATGCAGTGGCCAGCGGACTTCCACCTTGTCTAAGAGCCGTAGCTGCAGCCGCCCTGCTAGTAGCTGAAGCCGATAAACTCACTCTGGGTCAAGAACTTTATGTACGAGTCCCACATGCAGTACAGACGTTGTTGGATTACAAAGGAAATCATTGGTTTAGTAACAGCCGTATGACCAAGTATCAAGCAATGTTGTGTGAAAACCCAAGAGTGCATTTAGAGACTGTAAACACCTTAAATCCAGCTACCCTTTTGCCGCAACCTACTGAAAGTCAACATGATTGTTTGGAAGTAATGGATGAAGTATTTTCAAGTAGACCAGATCTTCGTGATTTTCCCATCCAGAACCCCGATGTTCAATATTACACCGACGGCAGTAGTTATGTGAAAGAAGGGATCCGCTATGCAGGATATGCAGTGACAACAATAGACAAGGTGATAGAAGCTCGGCCACTGGCGAAAGGAACATCAGCACAAAAGGCAAAATTAATAGCACTAACACGAGCGTTACAATTGGCTGAAGGTTTAAGAGTAAATATCTATACGGACTCTAAGTATGCGTTTTTAACCACTCATGCCCACGGAGCTTTGTATAAAGAAAGAGGACTACTGAATTCAGAAGGCAAAGAAATCAAGTACGCAGCTGAAATCCTACAACTATTGGAAGCAGTGTGGGAGCCGAAAGAAGTCGGTATCATACATTGTCGAGCGCATCTGAGAGGAGATGGTGATGTAACCAAAGGAAATCGGATGGCAGATAGTGCAGCTAAGCGTGCTGCTGAATCAGGAAGACAGGAGTATGTAGGGCATATAGCTGCTCTTATACCAACTCCACTGTCCCAATGGACTCCAGTTTATACAGCTCAAGAAGAGGAGTGGTTAAAGACTGAACCGGGAAAGTATTTGGAGAACAAGTGGTATCAGCTAGAAGATGGAAGAATAGTCATACCAGCATCACTAGCGGTAGAAATTGTCCAAAATTATCACAACGGGACACATTCTGGGAGAGACAGTACTGAAGGATCTCTCAGGAAACATTTCTACATACCAAGATTGTCCAACTTGACTCAGGCCATTGTACGCAGATGTGTAACGTGTGCTAAGAATAATGCAAGACAAGGACCAGTAAAGCCACCAGGAGTCCAGTTTATGGGGGGACTCCCCATGTCCGATCTACAAATAGACTTTACAGTAATGCCTAAATCGGGTGGACATCGTTACCTGTTGGTAATTGTGTGCACCTATTCAGGCTGGGTAGAAGCATGTCCTACTCGTACAGAGAAAGCAGGAGAAGTTGTAAGATTCCTGCTACGAGAAATAATACCCCGATATGGACTACCCTGTTCTATAGGATCGGACAATGGTCCAGCTTTTGTTCATCAGTGCCTACAACAACTGACTCATATGCTTGGTATAAAGTGGAGGCTTCATACTGCATATAGACCCCAGAGTTCTGGTAAGGTAGAGAGAATGAATAGAACTATAAAGAACCAGTTGGCTAAAATGTGTCAGGAAACCCAACTTAAGTGGAACGTTCTCTTACCCATAGCTTTATTGCGAATCCGCAGTACCCCTACCAGAAGGATGGGCCTCTCTCCTTTTGAAATCATGTATGGGCGACCACCTCCCGTACTTGGTAACTTAAGGGGGGACTTGAGTCAGTTGGGAGAAGGAATTACCCGGCAGCAGGTTGTAGAGTTGGGTAAGACTATGGAGGAGGTACAGAAATGGGTACAAGATAGATTACCTGTGAATATTTATCCCCCTGTTCATAGTTATCATCCAGGAGACCAAGTGTGGATTAAAGAGTGGAATAATGTACCGTTAGGGCCCAAGTGGAGAGGTCCTTATGTTGTTCTTTTGTCTACCCCTACAGCGATAAAAGTAGCAGAAGTGACTCCGTGGATACATCACTCCAGAGTTAAACCAGCAGCAGTCGATTCTTGGCAAATTACAGCAGATCCAGAGAATCCCTGCAAGATCCGGTTGAAACGCACTACTCAGTCGGAGTAACGAGGAATTATTGTGGATTACAAATTTTATTGTTACAGGTGTGAGTGAGAAGGCCATAATAAAGCCTGTCCGCTTACCAACACATAGTGTATAAGCCAGGAAAGTCTCGAAGGGACACCTGTGAAGACGAGCAGAACTCCATTCCCTGCAGCCCTCACATCCTGGAAGCTGAGGTTCCATCGCACGGACGAAGACTGAGGATGACGGCGAAAGATGTGCTTTTGATTGTGTTTATTTATATGTGTTTTTATATTCAGGAAGGTAGAGGTACCGACACTCCTAGCTGTGAGGTATGCATTAAGACTACGAGAACAGGTAACCATATTTCCCAAACCCTAATTTGGCATTCACAATACGAATGTAAAGGAGAGGTATCAAGATGTAGATACCTAAATATAGACTATAGTGTGTGCCATTTAGGAGTAGGAGAACCTAAGTGCTTCAGTCCAGAGTATCAACCTCGTACAATTTGGTTGACTCTCAGGAATGGAGATCCTCAGGGGACCCTAATTAATAAGACGGTGTTAGAATCCGTACATTCTTCGGGTGTTCTGCTATTTGATGCATGTAAGGCGATATCAAGTGGTAGAAAACCGTGGAATGTATGTGGGGATCTTAGATGGGAGAGGACGTATGGGTCTAATGATAAATATATTTGTCCCAGTAGTAAAAATAAATATGTGAGTCCTAGATGCCCAAATAAAGACTATAACTTTTGTCCATATTGGTCTTGTGTGGGGTGGGCGACTTGGGGACAGACAGTAGATAAAGACATGATAGTGACTAAGTTGCCGACTAGCCCTTATTGTAAGTCTATGGAATGCAACCCAGTCCATATACTTATTAATAACCCCGACAAGTTCCTAGATAAGTATGGAAATTTATTTGGGTTTCAGATATACGGGACGGGTTTAGATCCTGGGACATTATTGTTTATAGGAATAGAGACTGATACGGTATCCTCCCAGACTCATCAAGTATACCATTCCTTTTATGAAGAGATGAGTATAGATAATAAGATCCCCCATAACGCTAAAAACCTGTTCATCGATTTAGCTGAAAGTATTGCCGATAGTCTTAATGTTACCAACTGCTATGTGTGTGGAGGTACTAACATGGGAGACCAATGGCCTTGGGAAGCAAAGGAGGTAATGTCCGGTTCTGAGGCAGTTGACCAACTAATATCTACACAAGCCGATTATCATTTGAGTGTTAGAGGTAAATCTGAGTGGAGATTAAAGACCTCCATCATAGGTTATGTTTGCATAGCAAGGAAAGGAATAATGTATAATACTTCTGTAGGAGAATTAACTTGTCTAGGGCAAAAAGCTTATGATGATGATACTAAAAATACAACTTGGTGGTCGGCTTCAAATGTCTCAGAACCATCTAACCCGTTTGCTAGATATGCCAATTTAAAGGATGTGTGGTTTGATCTATCCATCACATCTACTTGGAGAGCCCCAGCAAATTTGTACTGGATCTGTGGTAAGAAAGCCTATTCGGAGTTGCCACAGGACTGGGAAGGGGCATGTGTGTTGGGTATGCTCAAACCATCCTTCTTCTTGTTACCGATTGAAACAGGTGAGACTTTAGGTGTTAAAGTGTATGATGTGAATCATAGGAAGAAAAGGGGACCCTTAGAGATAGGCACCTGGGAAGATAATGAATGGCCTCCCCAGCGTATCATAGATTATTATGGGCCAGCCACGTGGGCAGAAGATGGTACCTTTGGTTATAGAACCCCAATTTATATGCTCAACCGTATTATAAGATTACAGGCGGTGGTTGAGATTATTACTAATGAGACCTCACAAGCACTCAATCTTCTAGCGAAGCATAATACCAGGATGAGGACAGCAGTGTACCAAAATAGATTAGCCTTGGATTACCTTTTGGCAGTAGAGGGAGGTGTATGTGGGAAGTTTAACCTGAGCAATTGCTGTCTTCAAATAGATGACGAAGGGCAAGCAATAGCTGAGCTTACTAGCCATATGGTTAAACTAGTGCATGTGCCTACTCAGGTATGGAAAGGGTACAATCCAAGTAGTTGGTTTGGTAGCTGGTATGAGTGGTTTGGAGGGCTTAAGGCAGCGGTAGGTGGAGTCCTACTGATTTTACTGTTGTGTCTACTCCTACCGTGTCTTATACCCTTAGTAGTTAGGTCTGTGCAAAGCCTGATAGGAAGTATAGCAGAGAGGAAGGCTGCTGCACAGATAATGGCGATATATAAGTATAAGGCTCTAGATCAAGGAGAACCAATGCAGGAAGATGAGTGTTAAAAGATTCACATCATAAGATAAGTCTGGTCTGGTTCATGGTAACCTGAGGTATATGCAAACCAAGGTTAAGTGATGCCTCAAGTAATTGTGAAATATCAGAGGCATCAAAGGGGGGAATGTGATGTAATTCCAGTAAAATACAAGTTTAGCAGGCTAAGATTGCCACAAGGCATATGTATGTATATGTGTTTGTAGTATCAGTTAGTTAATAACACGTAGCTAAGATACTGTCATCACTGTACTGACCAGGTGCAGGAATGTAAGAACTGGAATTACGCGTCCCTCTCCTTTGTATCAGATGAGCCACGTGGTTAGACCGGATGGATGAGTTTAGACTCTATTTATTAAATAGGTTAAGGGTATGTGTGGGTGTAGTTAATTGTGGGAGGAGCTACAGTGCTATATAAGGAATGTACTCTATGTATTCAGTACTCAGACTTTGCTGTATTTTGGTGACGCTAGTCCCTCTGAGTCCCGATCGGTGATCCAATAAAGAATCTCTTCCTTCCTGAAGAAACCTGTGTCCATCTCTCTGTGCTTGGCTTCCGTCAGTTTCTCCGGTATCAATAGGGTTTAAATAAAAGGCGGTCAGGTTAGTTAAGACTGACTGGCAATATAGTGGTTAATAAAGTTATACGGTTTAAATAAAAGGCGGTCAGGTTAGTTAAGACTGACTGGCAATATGGCGGTTAATAAAGTTATAGGGTTTAAATAAAAGGCGGTCAGGTTAGTTAAGACTGACTGGCAATATAGTGGTTAATAAAGTTATACGGTTTAAATAAAAGGCGGTCAGGTTAGTTAAGACTGACTGGCAATATGGTGGTTAATAAAGTTATAGGGTTTAAATAAAAGGCGGTCAGGTTAGTTAAGACTGACTGGCAATATGGCGGTTAATAAAGTTATAGGGTTTAAATAAAAGGCGGCCAGGTTAGATAAGACTGACTGGCAATATGGTGGTTAATAAAGTTATAGGGTTTAAATAAAAGGCGGTCAGGTTAGCTAAGACTGACTGGCAATATGGTGGTTAATAAAGTTATAGGGTTTAAATAAAAGGCGGTCAGGTTAGTTAAGACTGACTGGCAATATGGTGGTTAATAAAGTTATAGGGTTTAAATAAAAGGCGGTCAGGTTAGCTAAGACTGACTGGCAATATGGTGGTTAATAAAGTTATAGGGTTTAAATAAAAGGCGGTCAGGTTAGTTAAGACTGACTGGCAATATAGTGGTTAATAAAGTTATACGGTTTAAATAAAAGGCGGTCAGGTTAGTTAAGACTGACTGGCAATATGGTGGTTAATAAAGTTATAGGGTTTAAATAAAAGGCGGTCAGGTTAGCTAAGACTGACTGGCAATATGGTGGTTAATAAAGTTATAGGGTTTAAATAAAAGGCGGCCAGGTTAGCTAAGACTGACTGGCAATATGGTGGTTAATAAAGTTATAGGGTTTAAATAAAAGGCGGTCAGGTTAGTTAAGACTGACTGGCAATATGGTGGTTAATAAAGTTATAGGGTTTAAATAAAAGGCAGTCAGGTTAGTTAAGACTGACTGGCAATATGGCGGTTAATAAAGTTATAGGGTTTAAATAAAAGGCGGTCAGGTTAGATAAGACTGACTGGCAATATGGCGGTTAATAAAGTTATAGGGTTTAAATAAAAGGCGGTCAGGTTAGCTAAGACTGACTGGCAATATGGTGGTTAATAAAGTTATAGGCAACAAAAAAGGATACCGCACTCTGTATAAATACTGCTTAGAAGCTAATTCTTGCAAAAATAGTTTTATTTAAATAATCAAAGCGAATAGAATATCATAAAGGTATACTTGATGACTAACAAAATATATCTACAATCCTACCATTGCACCTAAACAATAATTAATATATACAAAAAGTCCCCAATATAAACCGCAATAGATAATCAAGTAAAGTGCACAGAGGCACTATATGATAGAGAGCCCTCTATCTCTTATATACACTGTACAGAAAAATTCATCAGTAATATAGAAAAAATTCATCAGTAATATAGAAAAAATATATGTGAAAAAACAAAGAGAATGTCCAAAAAATAAAACAGTAAAAAGAAGAAAAAAATAAGAAAAAATGAGAAAAAAATGAAAAAAGTATTTACAGTCCAAATGTGTATACACTGATGATTATAAGTAGTTATTCCAAGTGTTAAATGGTTAGATCTCACCACAGTTAGAGGCCAGAGGATTCCCTGTATCATTAGTTGTTTGTATCTGCGTCCAAGGGATTATCTCCGGTCTGTGCCAGGATAGAGGAACATGTAGTCAGTCCTCCTTTGTGCAATGCGTCCTCCAGGCTCCTTCCTTGCTTGCTCGTTGTTTGTAGAGGGTCTCTTTACCTTTGATGAAATGCTGTAGCAGGCGGTGGGGTGCTGTAACGGGCTGCGCGCTCGGAATCCAATGATCCCTTCAATGGCCCTGTCGGGAATGAGTGTGAGAAGCTGCTTATGTCCCTATTGCGCGCCCGCCCTTTCTCGCGGGTCGCGCTATGATGACGTCACACTCTAATCGACATGAATGTGCTCCACAGAGCGAAAATCTCAAAATAACTTTATTAACATATTTACATATCTACAAAACTCACAAAACCATTCCCAACTATCGAAAAAAAACTTAAATGTGTTTAAAGTTGGAAACAACTTAAAATAAAAAATACTAATCTGTTATATATTAACAATTATGAATGGTTAATGACCAAAAGGGGGGAAAGATTATGCTGTAAGGAACATAGGTCGTTATTATTATTGTAAAGTGTTATGGCCGACACCCACTCCATATCATTTTTAAAGGGACACAATCACTTTCTTAAATCCTCTGTTTTTTAAAACCATATCTATGTAATTTCTGTTGTGGCCCATCTGTGTAACTCAGAGGTGCCTCTGTAAGCATGTAGTAAAAGTATATCACCGAATTGGTACATAAAGTGTTAAGACACTGAAATGGCCCCTCAGAGAAAAAAACTCTGGCTGTTTAACAAATAGAGATGTACTCACCAGTGGTGTACCAATGAAGTATATCCATGGCCATCCCAAATGAGGACCCCGTAATAACTATTCGGGTTGCGGACCAACATAGGTTAATTTTATGAGAGCCAGAGGTGGAGATAGGGGACCAGGCGGACCAATCATGGTCAAAATCTGATAAAGATAAAATCATAATGTTATGACGGTTACTTGGATCTGAGTACAGAGTATATAAGTTTAAACAATGCTAACCTGTATTATAAAAAATGTTTCAAATCATAATCCTCATTCAAACCCTGTGGATATAATGTGTCCAAGACACTAATCCACTTCGTCTCCTTGCACAAAAGTGCCTTCTGTCTATCCCCACCTCTCCGTAGGGGCTTGACAGTATCGATCACTTGAAAGCGTAATTGATTTACGCTGTGACCGTGTTGAATAAAATGTCTAGGCACTGGTTTAGCATCTGTTCCCTTTTGTATAGCGGCCCTAATGTCCCTCTTATGTTCACCAATACGGTCTTTGATCGGTCTTATAGTTTCTCCAACATAAAGAAGACCGCAAGGACACTTCAATATGTACACCACATAATCCGAGTTACATGTGAAATAATCTAAGATCTTAAATTGTTTCCCTGATAGAGGGTGTGCGAAGTATTCACCCCTTATAATGCTATTGCAGTGTCTACAATTGAGACATGGGAAAGTGCCTTTTTTTGGTTCAGAGAAGAATCTCCGTTGTTTCTTGCCGCTCCCAATGTCGGAACGTACCAATCTATCTTTCAAATTCTGTGCCCTACAATAGGAGAACAGTGGGGGATTTGTAAATTCAGTAGGAAGATTAATGTCACCCTCAAAGATGTTCCAATGTTTAAGGATAATGTTTTTAATATCCTTACTGTGGGGGGTGTATGGGGATATGAAGGGTATTCTCTCCATTTTCTCTGTTGTTCTGGTAGGATTAAGTATAATGTTCCTATCCATAAGTTGAACTCTTTCCTTATGTTTGCTGACTACCTCTAATGGATAACCTCTATCCATGAATTTTTTGCAAATCAGATCCAGTCCTGGTTCCACTTGATTATCTTGTGAGATAATTCTCCTGACCCTTAGGAGTTGGCTATATGGTAAGCCTTCTTTGAGATGGCGTGGATGATAGCTTGAATATTCAAGGAGATTATTCCTATCAGTAGGTTTTGTGTAAATGTTGGTATATAACTTATTGTTGAGTAAATGAACACGGGTATCCAGAAATGGTACCGACTCTACGTCACACGTTATTGTAAATTTAATATTGGGATCTAACATGTTCAGAGTATGGAAAAATTTATCTAATTGTGTCTTTGTCCCGCCCCAACAGACAAAAACATCGTCTATAAATCTCTTCCATGTTATGCAATTCTCAAATAATGGAGTGGTGTAAATATATAGCTCCTCCAATCTGTTCATGTACATATTCGCATAGGTTGGGGCTACATTTGAACCCATGGCGGTCCCTTTGATTTGTCTATAAAAACTATCTTCAAATAGGAAGTAGTTTTCCGTTAGGACAAATTGTAGTAGATCCAAAATATATCTTTTTGTGTCCGGATGTAATGTTAATGTATCATCCTGGTCCAATGTCCATTCTATTGCTGCTATACCTTCAGTGTGGGTGATCGATGTGTATAATGACTGGACATCTAACGTGACAAGCCAAACCTCTGTGTGTGCCTCAATCATCAGATTATCTATCAATTTGAGGAATTCATTTGTGTCTTTGATGTATGATTTCTGTTGGGGTACATATTTAATTAGGTACTTATCGAGGATCACTGCTGGTGGTTGTAATACCGAATTTGTTCCGCTGACTATGGGCCTTCCTGGTGGGGCTTCTGGGTTTTTATGAATCTTAGGGAGAGTATAGAAAACCGGAACGGTGGGATATTTCTTATCCATGTATCTATACTCTCCCTCTGAGATTATGCCCTTCTCCAGCGCATCCTTATTCAGTGTGCTTAAGGTGAGCTGTAACCGTTGGATGGGATTCCCTTCTATTTGTTGATAACTTGTTATGTCATGAAGTTGTGATCGGATTTCTCTAACATAATAGTCCCTATCCATAATCACCAGTGCCCCACCCTTGTCTGCGGGCTTAATGACTATTGAATTGTCATCTTTCAGAGAATTGAGTATTAGCCATTCCTTCCTAGTGAAGTTAGGTTTCTGTTGGCAAAATCTACCCTTCCTTTGTCTCTTCTTCCTCAATTGCTTAACATCTTTCTTCACTAGATTAGAGTATATGTCAATAGACTGATTGAACATGTACGGAGTAAAAGTGCTTTTAGGCTTCAGACCTGTGTCCAGTGAGATGGATTGTTCCGTGGAAGAGAGCGTCCGTCGTGTTGTCTCCATTAGTGTGTCTGTATTTCCCCCAACCTATGCGAATATGTACATGAACAGATTGGAGGAGCTATATATTTACACCACTCCATTATTTGAGAATTGCATAACATGGAAGAGATTTATAGACGATGTTTTTGTCTGTTGGGGCGGGACAAAGACACAATTAGATAAATTTTTCCATACTCTGAACATGTTAGATCCCAATATTAAATTTACAATAACGTGTGACGTAGAGTCGGTACCATTTCTGGATACCCGTGTTCATTTACTCAACAATAAGTTATATACCAACATTTACACAAAACCTACTGATAGGAATAATCTCCTTGAATATTCAAGCTATCATCCACGCCATCTCAAAGAAGGCTTACCATATAGCCAACTCCTAAGGGTCAGGAGAATTATCTCACAAGATAATCAAGTGGAACCAGGACTGGATCTGATTTGCAAAAAATTCATGGATAGAGGTTATCCATTAGAGGTAGTCAGCAAACATAAGGAAAGAGTTCAACTTATGGATAGGAACATTATACTTAATCCTACCAGAACAACAGAGAAAATGGAGAGAATACCCTTCATATCCCCATACACCCCCCACAGTAAGGATATTAAAAACATTATCCTTAAACATTGGAACATCTTTGAGGGTGACATTAATCTTCCTACTGAATTTACAAATCCCCCACTGTTCTCCTATTGTAGGGCACAGAATTTGAAAGATAGATTGGTACGTTCCGACATTGGGAGCGGCAAGAAACAACGGAGATTCTTCTCTGAACCAAAAAAAGGCACTTTCCCATGTCTCAATTGTAGACACTGCAATAGCATTATAAGGGGTGAATACTTCGCACACCCTCTATCAGGGAAACAATTTAAGATCTTAGATTATTTCACATGTAACTCGGATTATGTGGTGTACATATTGAAGTGTCCTTGCGGTCTTCTTTATGTTGGAGAAACTATAAGACCGATCAAAGACCGTATTGGTGAACATAAGAGGGACATTAGGGCCGCTATACAAAAGGGAACAGATGCTAAACCAGTGCCTAGACATTTTATTCAACACGGTCACAGCGTAAATCAATTACGCTTTCAAGTGATCGATACTGTCAAGCCCCTACGGAGAGGTGGGGATAGACAGAAGGCACTTTTGTGCAAGGAGACGAAGTGGATTAGTGTCTTGGACACATTATATCCACAGGGTTTGAATGAGGATTATGATTTGAAACATTTTTTATAATACAGGTTAGCATTGTTTAAACTTATATACTCTGTACTCAGATCCAAGTAACCGTCATAACATTATGATTTTATCTTTATCAGATTTTGACCATGATTGGTCCGCCTGGTCCCCTATCTCCACCTCTGGCTCTCATAAAATTAACCTATGTTGGTCCGCAACCCGAATAGTTATTACGGGGTCCTCATTTGGGATGGCCATGGATATACTTCATTGGTACACCACTGGTGAGTACATCTCTATTTGTTAAACAGCCAGAGTTTTTTTCTCTGAGGGGCCATTTCAGTGTCTTAACACTTTATGTACCAATTCGGTGATATACTTTTACTACATGCTTACAGAGGCACCTCTGAGTTACACAGATGGGCCACAACAGAAATTACATAGATATGGTTTTAAAAAACAGAGGATTTAAGAAAGTGATTGTGTCCCTTTAAAAATGATATGGAGTGGGTGTCGGCCATAACACTTTACAATAATAATAACGACCTATGTTCCTTACAGCATAATCTTTCCCCCCTTTTGGTCATTAACCATTCATAATTGTTAATATATAACAGATTAGTATTTTTTATTTTAAGTTGTTTCCAACTTTAAACACATTTAAGTTTTTTTTCGATAGTTGGGAATGGTTTTGTGAGTTTTGTAGATATGTAAATATGTTAATAAAGTTATTTTGAGATTTTCGCTCTGTGGAGCACATTCATGTCGATTAGAGTGTGACGTCATCATAGCGCGACCCGCGAGAAAGGGCGGGCGCGCAATAGGGACATAAGCAGCTTCTCACACTCATTCCCGACAGGGCCATTGAAGGGATCATTGGATTCCGAGCGCGCAGCCCGTTACAGCACCCCACCGCCTGCTACAGCATTTCATCAAAGGTAAAGAGACCCTCTACAAACAACGAGCAAGCAAGGAAGGAGCCTGGAGGACGCATTGCACAAAGGAGGACTGACTACATGTTCCTCTATCCTGGCACAGACCGGAGATAATCCCTTGGACGCAGATACAAACAACTAATGATACAGGGAATCCTCTGGCCTCTAACTGTGGTGAGATCTAACCATTTAACACTTGGAATAACTACTTATAATCATCAGTGTATACACATTTGGACTGTAAATACTTTTTTCATTTTTTTCTCATTTTTTCTTATTTTTTTCTTCTTTTTACTGTTTTATTTTTTGGACATTCTCTTTGTTTTTTCACATATATTTTTTCTATATTACTGATGAATTTTTTCTATATTACTGATGAATTTTTCTGTACAGTGTATATAAGAGATAGAGGGCTCTCTATCATATAGTGCCTCTGTGCACTTTACTTGATTATCTATTGCGGTTTATATTGGGGACTTTTTGTATATATTAATTATTGTTTAGGTGCAATGGTAGGATTGTAGATATATTTTGTTAGTCATCAAGTATACCTTTATGATATTCTATTCGCTTTGATTATTTAAATAAAACTATTTTTGCAAGAATTAGCTTCTAAGCAGTATTTATACAGAGTGCGGTATCCTTTTTTGTTGCATATATCATTGGGAGGTACCAGGAGTGGGTTACCCGGATATCCAGCACCTGTTAGATGGAAGAGTGCCTGTACATTTCTCTTCATTGAATAAAGTTATAGGGTTTAAATAAAAGGCGGCCAGGTTAGCTAAGACTGACTGGCAATATGGTGGTTAATAAAGTTATAGGGTTTAAATAAAAGGCGGTCAGGTTAGTTAGGACTGACTGGCAATATGGCGGTTAATAAAGTTATAGGGTTTAAATAGAAGGAGGTCAGGTTAGTTAAGACTGACTGGCTATTTGGTGGTTAATAAAGTTACGATATGAAAGGTAAGTTTATGTTTTATGGTTATGAAATTATGGCTGTAAGCTTGGAATAAACACCAGGGCCCACTGAAAAGTAATTAAACGTGGTCTGTGGTTATTGTGTGGTCTCATTTTATTTATAAAAATATTGCCTATCACACATTAACCCCTTTAACCCCTTAAGGACACAGCTTCAGAAGCTTGTCTTACACCTAAGCAATTTTTGCATTTTTTGCTGTTTGTGTTCAAATGCAATTTGCATCGCTCTCATTTATTGTAAAAAAAAATGCTTTCCCCCCAAGTTTTGGCAATAATAATGTGTGCATAATATGTCCAGCTTAGGAAAAGTAATTCAAAATCAATTCATTTATGTGTCTTGATTTACAAAGTACATAATATGTGTAGGATTTTACAGGTCACAAACTACAAGGTCTAAAATAAAATTTAAATGTGAAACTATTTTAGAAGTTGGTATGTTTGTCTTGGAAGTTTAATACCCATTACAGGAAACAAAAGTACCGTATATACTCGAGTATAAGCCGAGTTTTTTCAGCACATTTTTTGTGCTGAAAAACCCCAACTCGGCTTATACTCGAGTCAATAGTCTGTATTATGGCAATTTGCATTGCCATAATACAGACAGGGGCTGTGGGGGCTGCAGAGAGCGTTACTTACCTGTTCTGCAGCTCCTGTCAGCTCTCTCCTCCTCCGCGCCGTCCGTTCAGCACCTCGGTCAGCTCCCAGTGTAAATCTCGCGAGAGCCGCGGCTCTCAGCTGACAGGAGCTGCAGGACAGGTAAGTAAACTCTCTGCAGCCCCCCTCTCCCCCCCACTGAACCACCAGGGAAGGAGAGCCCCCCTCCCTGCTATGTATAAAGCAGGGAGGGGGGACGAAAAAATATATATAATATAAATAAATAATATATAGAAGGCTTATCAATAAACTACAATCTTTGAGTTTGGATTCCAATATTGTTGAATGGGTAAGGCAGTGGCTGAGTGACAGGCAACAGAGGGTTGTAGTCAATGGAGTATATTCGAAGCTTGGGCTTGTCACCAGTGGGGTACCTCAGGGATCTGTACTTGGACCCATTCTCTTTAATATTTTTATTAGTGATATTGCAGAAGGTCTTGATGGTAAGGTGTGTCTTTTTGCTGATGATACTAAGATATGTAACAGGGTTGATGTTCCAGGAGGGATAAGCCAAATGGAAAATGATTTAGGTAAACTAGAAAAATGGTCAGAGTTGTGGCAACTGACATTTAATGTGGATAAGTGCAAGATAATGCATTTTGGACGTAAAAACCCAAGGGCAGAGTACAGAATATTTGATAGAGTCCTAACCTCAACATCTGAGGAAAGGGATTTAGGGGTGATTATTTCTGATGACTTAAAGGTAGGCATACAATGTAATAGAGCAGCAGGAAATGCTAGCAGAATGCTTGGTTGTATAGGGAGAGGTATTAGCAGTAGAAAGAGGGAAGTGCTCATGCCATTGTACAGAACACTGGTGAGACCTCACTTGGAGTATTGTACGCAGTACTGGAGACCGTATCTTCAGAAGGATATTGATACCTTAGAGAGAGTTCAGAGAAGGGCTACTAAACTGGTTCATGGATTGCAGGATAAAACTTACCAGGAAAGGTTAAAGGATCTTAACATGTATAGCTTGGAGGAAAGACAAGACAGGGGGGATATGATAGAAACATTTAAATACATAAAGGGAATCAACACAGTAAAGGAGGAGACTATATTTAAAAGAAGAAAAACTACCACAACCAGAGGACATAGTCTTAAATTAGAGGGACAAAGGTTTAAAAATAATATCAGGAAGTATTACTTTACTGAGAGGGTAGTGGATGCATGGAATAGCCTTCCAGCTGAAGTGGTAGAGGTTAACACAGTAAAGGAGTTTAAGCATGCGTGGGATAGGCATAAGGCTATCCTAACTATAAGATAAGGCCAGGGACTAATGAAAGTATTTAGAAAACTGGGCAGACTAGATGGGCCGAATGGTTCTTATCTGCCGTCACATTCTATGTTTCTATGTTTCTATAATATATATAATAATAAAATAAAAAAAATAAAAAATTAAATAAAAAATAATAAGAAGAAATAATAATAAAAAAAAAATTAAAACAATTAAAAAAATAATAATAAAATTGCCCACCCCCCACCAAAGCTCTGCAAAACACACACACACACACACACACACACACACGCTGCACTCATACGCACACGCTGCACTCATACGCACACACACTGCATTCATTATACACACTGTAAATAAATATTCAATTAATAAAAAAATTTTAGGATCTAATTTTATTTAGAAATTTACCAGTAGCTGCTGCATTTCCCACCCTAGTCATACTCGAGTCAATAAGTTTTCCCAGTTTTTTGGGGTAAAATTAGGGGCCTCGGCTTATATTCGGGTCGGCTTATACTCGAGTATATACGGTATATATTTATATAAAGTAGACATCACAGGCTATTTACCTAAGGTTAGTTTGACACTTTTTGCGTAGCCATTTCATCGCCAATCTCTGCTAAATATTGGAGTAAAATTGTGTTTTTTCTCTATATTGGCATATTCACATATAACAAGGTTTTTGTAATGTGTATTTCGTAAAGCTGGTGTGTGCTATCCCTGTATTGTGCTCAGCTACATCTGCTGAGTACAACGATACCCCCATTGTATACCTTTGCCCCTATTCTGTGAAGCTACAATGCCATATAGGAGACCATGCTATTTCAGTTTCTATAGTTCGAATTTTCGTAGATGGATTTGACGGGCCTATGTCTCATTTTAGGGTATGATAGCAGTGTGACTGTTCAAATAACCCCACAAAGGGCTTCTCCGTAGTTGACCTTAGTGCAGGAAGAGCGGCCGTCTCTCCCCGCCTCGGTCTCCAACAGGCCGCATGGCTGCGTCGTCCTGGAGCCGCTGGCTACCGGCAGAACCGCCACAGGCAACATGTTCCCGGGTCGCTCACGGGTGTCCAGCAGGAGTAGGAAGTGGTATTTTGTCGTTTTTGGCTCGTTAATGAGTCGATTTATAGGTCTCGGGCCCGGAGCTCGGGAAGCCTGCGACCATCCACTTCAGCAGTCAGGCTCCGCCCCCCTACATGGAGAGTTTTAATGGGTCCGTATTCTATTTTTAAATATGTTAGCAGGCTGCTTTTTCCAACTACCCCAAAAAGCCATACTATTTCTTAAAGAAGATGCCCAAGGGTATTTCAAAAGGCATATTTTGAACCTTAGCTTGGGATCATTTTTCTGCTAGCTTGTACCAAGTGTAGTGGTAATAAGCATTTTTTCTGCCTTTTTGACACACAGTGATTTTGTACTGTGTATTTTGCAAACCTTATGTGTGCTACGGCTATATAAGACGTCCTATCTTGCTCAGCAATACCCCCATATGTACCTTTGCCAGGTATATGCGGACATTGAAGGGGCACATTTGAGACACAGCCATTTCATTTTTTTCAAACTTTACATTTTTACGCTGTGTCCATACCCCACTTTGGAGGTTTTTTTGTAGGTTAATTATTCCAGCTACCCCATAAAGGCGTACCATTTTTTCGCTAGCCTGTACCAAGTGTAGAGGTAATACGCATTATCCCCTTTGTTAAACTTTTTTTTTACTTTTTTTTTTTTACTTTTAAACAGTTTTATTTAGCTTTTAACGACTTATTTTACTATTTTAAAACTTTGTTTAAACTTTTCAAAAGTTTTTTTCATTTTTTTTTTTACTTTTAACCCCTAACTAGCCTAACCGTAAATCCCCCAATTTCCCCACTAACTTCTACCCACCCTAGCTAAATAAATAAATAAATATTTTAAAATAATTAAATTAATTCAATACATTTAACCCCTGTGGATTAAAAAAAAATTAAAGTTAACCCTCAGGGGGTTAAAAAAAAAAAAAAAAAAAATCAGATCACAGTGAAATACTGCAGGCAGTGATCAAAGGGCAGGGAAGGGGTTACATTTTATTTGAAAGAGGTGAGGGGGCTGGGATTTTATTGCTTACGCTTTTTTTTTATTTTACAGGGACAGGCAGATCAGCACCCATCTGTCTCTCTGCAGTTCACAGTTCACACGGAGCTGCGGGGAAACAGATCGGGTTTCACTGCAGCATGTGTGATCGTTCTGACTCCCGATCAGAGCGATCACGTGGGCTGAATCAGTGAAACTGCCCATGGTAGTGTGCCTCCGATAGGGAGACACACTACAGGAAGATTAACCCCACGATTGCGGCAATCAGGGGTTAATTTTCAATTTGAACGGAAATTTTCCGTCCAGCGTCCTTACGGGGAGTGCTGCAATGACGGAAAAGGGGTTAAGGACTGAGCCAAATGTACAAGTTGTGAACAAAACAAAACCTGGTATTTGCGCTATATGTCTGTCCAACCGTAATTCACCCCTTATTATATATCATTTTATTAAGGGGAAACAGGGCTTTCATTTAATATCAAATATTTAGCTATGAAACATAATTTAATATGAAAAAAATGGGAGAAAATAAGATTGTTTTTATTTTTTTAGTTCTACATGACATTTTAACTGTCAATGTCATAATACTGTTTGCTTTTACTGCAATAAAATACACATATTTATATTCAGCAAAGTCTCACGTGTAAAACAGTACCCCCTATGTACAGGTTTTATGGTTCGCCAGATTGGTTACGTTGCCTTTGAGACTGTATAGTAGCCCAGGAATAAAATTTACACCCATAATGGCATACCATTTGCAATAGTAGACAACCCAAGGTATTGCAAATCTTTTTTAGTAGCCATTTGGTCACATCACAGGATTTCACTAGCACGGCACTTTATTCAAAGGTATGTTTTGAGTGTTAGGTTGCCATGGCGAAATCGCCATGACAACAATCACTGTGAGTAAATATTCCCAGTCCCCGGCACGTAACACTATGCGTCCGCCGGCTGTTGATG
This sequence comes from Pelobates fuscus, assembly GCF_036172605.1. Classification (NCBI taxonomy): domain Eukaryota; kingdom Metazoa; phylum Chordata; class Amphibia; order Anura; family Pelobatidae; genus Pelobates; species Pelobates fuscus. The sequence goes on along the minus strand of NC_086318.1, from coordinate 449,179,971 downwards.
TTAGGACGGGTTTGCACATGCGCATATCGCATTAGAGCGTTTCAATACGCTTAACAGTTTGGATATTCACGGCTTCCGTCTAGTACACGGCTGGAGTCAGTTACTCAATACACATGCGCACTGAGGTCGGCTAGACGCCGCCAGTCACACAAGTCACCTGGGGTGAGTCTATTTTCTTGATTATTATTTCCTTAATTATTGTTTATTTCTTAATTGTATAGCCTATATATTGTGGCAGTTTCCTATGTAACATATTGATCCTGATGAAAGTCCTGAGAGAGGACGGAAACGTTGATCCTAGAGCTTATGTTTTAATTCTTGCAAAATAAAGAAGATATTTTAAACTGAAGACCGTGAGTGCTACCATCACTACTTCTTGTTGGATATTGAAAGTCCCAGGTTTGAGCACCCGGTTTGAGCAAGTACTCGTTAAAAATATAGCCTGTGTGCAAGGATTTTCTACTATTTTGTATACTATTGAGGAGATTGGGCACCTTACTCCTACCTATGCACCGGCACTTTTGTCATTTAAAGATGAATTAAAATTTTTTTTCCATTGTGACAATATTAGTCACCATAAGGATTTAACTTCACTCAGGATGGATGAATTTTTAGTTCAAGCAGGAGCGTACTCTGAGCAAGCAGAGACACTCCAATTTACACACGAGGAAGCACAAGATATTTTATGGTAACTGACAGATCCATCTGCAGGGACTAAGATTGCTGGTTCGTCTGTTTGCCTCTATTTTGTTTAATTGCCTGTCCGTATGCCCCTGTTCGTGTGTTTTTCTAAGTACCGATTGAAACTACCGAACGGACGGCCACCCAGGAGAGGAGTGTGCTGCTGGTTAACCTTTTGGCCCCAATTAGAACGTTGTGGTTAACCGCAGACACCTCTCTATTCTATTCGTGGTCGTCGTTCGTATGCCGACCACGAGGCGGCGGCCATTTTGGAACACGCGAAGGACCAGCGGTGTTCGGCGAGGATTCTATGGAACTAAAAACGGACACCGTCTATTTCGTCGAGGCATAAGAACACCGGTCCGTTCGGGAGTTTGTAACGTACGTATGGACTTACCCCAGATAGCCATCCCATGGAGTCAATTGTGTACCGAAAGACTTGTGAAAGACTTTGACTCCATGCCGATTGAACTGTGCGCATTGGATCTGAGCACTATTCGGTAGAAATATGCACTCAGATCCAGGCTATCTGGGGATACGTTACATGAAGCACCTACATTCGGTATTTTGATAATTATGTATTTTATTGTATTTTTATTGTCATATTTAAAATGGCGATTTGCCTCTATCCCTGGAGATAATTAGGTTTCTTCCCAATTATCTCCAGGATAGAGAGGAGGGATTTATGTATGTATGGGGAGGTCTTACACCTAAGCCACTGCGATTGGCTACTGTCCAATAAGTGTCCCAGTCAACCATCTGGTCCCCTAGGGGAGTGTCCACCAGATGGGAGACCTGCATAAATACCGGGCAGGTAGCCCCTATTAAACAGAATCCTGTTTTACCCTCAAGACGGAACTTCGTCTCGTTTGTGGGGGAATTGCTACTGGGAAAGTGTTTTTCGTTTATTCAAGCCGTGAAGGGAGTTCGGCTGATTGGATGTTCGTGAGATACCGCACTTCCCTACATTCCGTTCGGGAGTTTGGCGGTCGGCTGCGCAAAGCCTGCATTTCTAAAAAGGGTGATTGCTGACTAAGCGGCCGCTTCACTTATTTCGGCGGTGAGTGTCGTAACAGGAACAGTCAAGTTTGGAATTATCTCATCACCTCACACCAAGAGATATATATTTCAAGTTCCTGCACATTCATAAAAAACGCACAGATCTGGATTTACATGGCCTATTGCTGTCCGATTACTATAAAGTCAAGAGAATCCCTAGGGGGTTCAGAATACTAAATAACCCTACCATAGGCAGATCTAAAACCATGGTATTTAAAGATTGGACCGGGGTATTAAATCGGTCATCTTTAGATCTTATCAAGGCAGATCTGGCAGAGACGGACCCAAAAATCTTAGATCTGGAAACACAACACGCCGTTCTCCTGGCATCTCCAGAAGGTCTTAAATTACAACAAAGACTTAAAGAAGAAATTCTTAAATATAAGAATGAACTGGTTAGGTTCAAAAAACAAAAGTATGAGAGAGTACACCAGGACCATATTGACCATAGGGTCTACAGATGGCTCTCTGGCGACAATTCACGCAGACCAAGGAGACAAAGAAAAAGAATATTACGTCCTAAAGTCTCAACAATTGATGTGACCACTGGAGAGTCAGCTTCGGACAATGATATACCAGCAGAACGGATTCCTTTTTTTAGGGGTAACAGAATCAGGAACAGTCACACGCAGCCAGATGAAAGGCGGAGAAGGCGGAGGACAAGAAGAGGTCACAAGGGGAAAGGCTACCACACGGGGCAACCCACCACACAAGAGGTAATTCCAGTCTTAAATTTATCTCATAGGTCTCTCAATCATCAAGAGATAGACCTATTGAGTAAAGGTATGTCATTCGTGCCTACAGTTTCCCCAAATCAATTTAAATGGAATATAGAATTGTTTCAATTTGGGAGAACGATGCGATTGAAAGAGTATTTTGACAAACCTGGATCCCAAAAAATATCATCACCACCATTGGAAATTAGAAACAAATGTTCATTGTCATTTCAAGTCCACATTTGATCCGCAGTCCAACAAAGCGTCTATTAAAACTTTTCTATCTACCACCAATTTTGATGCCAAGGAAGCCATGACACAACAGAGGAGATTGCAACATAATATCTCTAAACAACAGAGGGATATCATCAAAGATTTAGCCAATGATACATCCATCACAATACGCTCGGCGGATAAAGGGGGTGGTATAGTGATTATGAATTATATAGATTATGCTGATGAAATAAAGGAACAATTAGCAGATAAACATACCTATAGTCTGCTCTTACAAGACCCAACTAGGGCTATCCAGCATAAAACAGAAGATCTGCTTAATATGGGGTTATGTGCAGGATACATTGATTTGAGGCTATATCAGTATCTTTTAAAAAGCCATCCACGTACGCCAATTATCTACACTATACCAAAAATTCACAAGAACCAACAAAAACCACCTGGGAGACCGATCGTGTCAGCCATAGATGGACTGCTAGAACCAATAGCCAAATGGCTCGATTTTCTATTTCAAGCACCAGTTGCAGAACTTGAGACATGCATTAAGGATACTCAATCACTTTTAGCTAAAATGGCATTATTGGATATCAAAAACAACAAACCTATACTTATTACAATGGATGTACGCAGTTTATATACAGTGATCCCCCACGAAGATGGAGTAAACGCGATGCGACAAGTGTTGACACAATCTACCTCATACACAGGCCCACCAATTGAATTCGTGTTGGAATTATTAATGTTTACATTACAAAACAATTATTTTCGCTTTGAAAACTCGTGGTATTTACAAATAGCAGGCACTTCAATGGGAGCGGCCATGGCGCCGATGTATGTGTACGAAAAAGAACAAATCTTGACCAAGAATATGCAATACATTCAAGGATACGATCGTTTCATTGATGATATTCTGATTATATGGAACGGCTCCTTAGAAATGGCACATCAAATGGTGATACAGTTGAACCAATTACCTTCACCCATTAGGATGACAGCTTATATAGATGCAGCACAAGTACAATTTTTGGATCTCTCTATTTCTATAGCTGATGATAAATTGGAATACAGTTTGTTTACAAAACCCACGGATAGAAACACACCTTTACACTATCAAAGTGCGCATCCATTGGCACTCAAAAATTCCCTACCCAAGGCGCAATACATGCGGGTTATCAGAAATAATTAGAACTCAGAAGTAATGGAACAACAAATACAGGCGATGACTACTAAGTTTATGGAAAGAGGTTACCCACAACCAATCTTACAAAAAGCGCTTCAAGAGGCAAGACATGCACGCGCAAGTGAGAAGGCAAGCAGCCCCACGAGATTAGTTTTCCCTATACAGTTTCATCAGTCTGCTACATACATCACTTCTGCAATCAAGAAAAATTGGAAGATGTTATCAAGTGATGATACTCTCCCTAAAGTATTTAAAGAACCTCCCTTAATATGCTACAAAAGAAACAGAAATTTAAAGGACCTGTTAGTACACACTGACCCTATCAACAGCTATACAACAGCAACGACAACTCAGAATCGGGGGTCGGTTCGCTGTTTGGGGTGTGTGACATGCAGCCATATGATGCCAGCCCGATCCTTTAATCATCCCCACACCAACAAGAAATACCACATTAAGTGTACAATTACATGTAAAACTACCTTTGTGGTGTACAAATTATCATGCCCATGTGGTTTGGCATATATAGGGAAGACGGAGACAGTGTTGTGTGAACGCATCAGAGGACACCGGTCCAGCATTAGGTTAGCATATAGAGACTTAACATCAGACAAGCCCGTAGCAAAACACTTCTTGGAATACCAGCATCCATTAATGGCTTTGAAGTTTGTAGGGATCGATCATGTTCCAGTACCCAGGAGAGGCGGTGACCGTGGCAAATTATTGCTACACAGAGAAGCCTATTGGATACATGAATTGGAGACAGTCGCCCCCAAAGGTCTCAACGAGACATTACCTTTACATGCTTTCTTATAACGTTGTAATTCTGTAATTGTGTAATTTTTAATACTTGCTTATTTTGTAGTTTTTAATTTAGAGTGTAGTATAATGGTATCTGACCAGCGGAGGAGCAAAGTGTGCTTCATTTCTGACCTTTCCTTCGTGCTCCCGTGATGCTTCCTTTTCACTTTTCCCAAACGTCCTGTCATTTAGACAGAACGCCGGTGAAACTGCCGAATAGCGTCCTAACAAAATGAGAACAGTTTCACCATTCGTGTTAGGACGCAATTCGGAACTTTGTTCGGATCGGAGTTAAAATTAATGAAACTCCGATCCTATTCGTGCCGTGGCTGCATCTTGTATTAGGGAGCTATCTAACAAAAGGCTGAAAGACCTATTGTCCTCCCAATAGCAATGAGGAGGGGAACCTATTGTGCCCCTCCCCCCCCCCTGCGGTGTGTGGGGGCCCTAAATGAGTATGGGGGGGGGGATCCTCTTGTCCTTCCCCCTATAAAAACAATGAGATGGGAGACCTATTGTGTCCCCCACCAAGCGGTGGGTGGGGGCCATAAAAACAATGAGGGGGTGACCTATTGTCCTCCCCCTGGCCCCCACCCCTGAGCGTTGGGTTGGGGCCCTGTGAAGAAAATGGACTTTATTTCGACATTTTCTTCTATATTCGTGTGTTTTCTCCATTTTGCTGTATAAATATTGGTTATTAGTTCGGCAGTATGAAACTACCGAACACCGACCACCCTCCTGGCTTGTTAAGTTCAAAAGTACCGTCGATTAAGTGTTCCCTGGGTGGCCGCTGTTCGTATAGCCGAACGCCACGTGCAAAAGAAAACGGCTGCCATCTTGTTCGCACGAGGGGAGTCGTCGAGTCTCTGGAACTAAAATCGGACTCTCGACCTCACGAACCACCGCTGAAAACCACCGAACACCAGCTTCTCCCACTTACCGAACAGCCAGAAGAGCAGCATTCGGTAGTTATGTTTGTGCAGACAAGGGGAACAATCGCTGCTATGAGCCAGGAGGATCTATTCGGTATTTTGCTCGCTTTTCACCTTTTTCCCAATTGACCGACCGCACACGCTGAATTTGTGGAACTGTTTTGGGCAGGAGCCTCGTGTGTGGTCGGTAAAACATGACTTCCACACTTTTCAAGAACCCCTGAACCAATCTGGGTGAAATTTGGATATGTTTGTTCCCCAGATCGGGGCTATCAGGGGATATTTTGTGGGGATACCTTGTGGGGAAAGGGGTGTTCTAACTTTTGGGGAAAATGTGTGCCCTTTGCCTGGAGATAACTGATTTTTTCCTTAACTTATCTCAATATCTCCCAGGCAGAGGGAAGGCGTGTATTTGTGCAAAACTGTATAATGATTGGTTAATGTATTTGTTTGCTGTGGGAGGTCCTCTTGCAGGAGGATTTCTCATAAAAGCCAGCCTGTTTCAATAAAGGTCAGTTCTGTTACACCCTTCATGAAGTCTGGGCTCATGTTTGGGGAATATTCTATTTGCTGGGAAGAATCGTCTTGGAAGCTGTATTCATCTCTACTATTCCTCTACTCCCTGCTGTAGCTATAATCACTTAGGCTCAGCTGTTGGGAAAGGAATAGAAGACCGCAGTACCATAACCAATGCAGGTCTTAACAGGCCCTAAATAGCAATGGGGGACACACACCAATTGTCCTCCCCCGCTGGCCCCAATCCCTGAGCGGCGGGTGGGGACCATAAATAACAATTAGGTAAGGGGACCTATTGTCCTCCCCACCCCAGCCCCCACCCTTGAGCAGCAGCTGGGAGCCCTAAATGAAAATGTCCCCCCCCCCCCCCTCCCCCAAGGTGACTAGGGGTCAAGGGGTCTAAAAACTCAAACAAAAAAGAAAAAACCTGACGCTAAAAAATTAATCCATCTTCACCCGGCGAGGGCACGGCACAGACTAAGCTCCGCAGGGCTGGGAAAGGCTTATAAAGCCTTCCCACGCCCTGCAATTTGACTCCCCCGGGAGGAAAAAAAGCCCTCTTTAGACATGTCCCTACTCGCGGCATACCCATCTAACTTGTCCTAACTCTGCAATCTCACTCTACAACTCAGCTCTCCCCTCTCAACTCGACATCATGGCACCTCCTACAATTAAAACGCAGCAAGTGCCCCCAATTACAAACCTGGCACACCAAGCAGACCCGTTACCTCTAAAAATGTTCTAGAACTGCTGAACGCTGCTGGAGTCTCACTTTGCATCTGACTTTCTCCACTATAAATTTTCCTGTCCGCTCGCATCTCCCACGCCTCCCCGCTCTGTCAGTCCCTGCATTGGCTTCCAGTTAGATATAGGGCTCAATTTAAAATTCTAGTGCTTGCTTACAAGTCCCTACATAATGCTGCTCCAACCTACCTATCCTCCCTAATACAGAAGTATGTCCCGTCGAGGCCCCTACGCTCTGCCAAAGACCTATGTATTTCCTCTGTCCGTACTCCCACCTCTGATGCTCTGATGCTCCAAGATTTCTACAGGGCTGCATCTTTTCTGTGGAACCCCCTTCCCTTCTCTTCTCCGTAAGACTTTCAACCAGTCTCCACTCATTAAAAATAATCATTGAAAACTCACTTCTTCAAGAAAGCATATCAATTAAACTGTTAGCTGGTTTTTATCCCCCACCCCTATGACTCATCTCCTGCAACTGTCAAAAATTACCTACTAAGCCCTCAATGAATACTTTTCTAATAACCTACTTCGTACCCCTACTTTTACCCTTTGTGTCACTATACCTCCCTCCCTCTAGAATGTAAGCTCATTGAGCAGGGCCCTCCACCTCTCTGTTCCTGTACGTCCAGTTGTCTGGTTACAATTACATGTTAGTCCACCCATTGTACAGCGCTACGGAATCTGATGGCACTATATAAATAATAATACTGTAGCTCAAATTGGTGAACAACATAATGCTCGCCTTGATAGAAAGGAGTCAGAACACACAGTGCATATTAGTTTGCTGCATATGGGGCTGTGTATCCACAGACCGGTCAGAGTGCTTTCTTTTAGGTCAGGTTGGTGACAGGGTGCGTATGCGTTGTGTATTTGGGGAAGAGATGGCAGAAGGATGCACTATAGGAAGAAGGTAGGCTGGCGGAGGCAGTGTTATGCTCTGGGCAATGTTCTGCTGGGAAACCCTGGGTGCTGACATTCTTATGGATGTTACTTTGACACGTACCTCCTACCTAAAGAACACGTACACCCCTTTATGCTAATGGTGTTCCTTGATGGCAGTGGCCTCTTTCAGCAGGATAATGAACCCTGTCACACTGCAATAAATGTTCAGGAATGGTTTGAGGAGCATGACAAAATAGTTCAAGGTGTCTTTTTTGGCCTCCAAATTCCCCAGATCTCAATAAGATTGAGCATCTCTGGCATATGCTGGAACAACACATCCAATCCATGGACCCCCACCTCACAACTTGCAAGACTTAAAGGATCTGCTGCTAATGTCTTGGTGCCAGATACCAAAAGACACGTTCAGAGATATTGTGGAATCTACGCCTCAACACATCAGAGCTGCTTTTGCAGCATGAGGGGGGCATGCACAATATTAGGCAGGTGGTTTTGATGCTGTGGCTGATCAGTGTATTATGGAGATAAAAGATGGGGGGGGGGGGGACTATGCTGAAATTCACTTATTTGCAGGGATGATAAAGTGACTGATCTCTATGTCATGCTGTCATTCATACAGCTTTCAATGTGAGCGTTTTTTAATAGAGTGTGCAAACTTGAACAATACAACGATATAGTGTATGGCTTCTATGTGGTCACAGATAATGGATGAAGCGACAGAAGGACAATACAAGGTTCTTGGAGTGTTCCCATATAGGGAGATTCCAGGGTCAGATGCCATCATCTAATCAGACTGGTAATATTATAGCAGAGGGATAAACAAGCAGCCACTGGAAATCACCTAGCAAGGCAGCCATGACTTGGTACCTTTTGGTAGCTCAGTACATTTGGATCCGGTGCAGAATTGAGGGTAACCCTGGACATGAGTGCTTGGCAGAAGCTGCTCTGATAGAGATTCAATTCCCATCTCTTGAAGTCTTTTCTTCGCAGTGTTCGTCAAATCAATGTAGGCCTCGTCAATACTGGCACGCTCTACTACTGCAAAGCGAGACATGACCTCCATCACTTCTACACTCGCCTCCCGATACCTGCAGGATATGGAAACGGATGAGGAACTGCTCACATTAAAGGATTTACTAGTTTGCTTTATGTTACTCATGGAAATAAGGGGTTGGCTTGTAGAATCAGAATTAGTGAGAGATGAATGGTTGGATTTACAAAAAGGGAGAACATGATTGGATGGGTTACAAAAGTGGGTGTCTGATTGGACGAGCAGGAAGTAGGTTAGTCTTTGGTTTCTAATGATCTGGGGAAGGAGAGTGGTCATTATCTGCCTCATTATCGAACACTTATCTATAGCTTATTTTAACACTCAAGTTACAGAACATTATGATATTAAAAAAATGCCCTGCAAGTACTGCATGCCAGAGAGTACCAGAATGACTAGATCAAACCGTAGCTTTAAGTTATGTTGCCAGGAAGCGAGTCACTGAGGTGCACTATAGGGGTCTGTAATTGATGCAACGTGGTGTTACAGTATCTATCAAGCAGCTGTGACTTATCCCTAAATTCTTACACAGTGATAGCAGGGTACAGCAATGTTCAGCCCTGTGCTCTCCAAGTTGGTGGCTGGACCCTGATAATACCAATAATGAGGAAGCAGAAAGTTCACAATACTATTGAGGAAGCAGGCCTGTCTTTGGGTGTCAGGGAGAGCAGCTGGCAAAAACATTGTTGCAGACTATGTGTACCATAACTACTACACTGAGCGTTAGTGGTATTGGTACATAAAGTAACCTTTAACCCCTTAAGGACTGAGCCAAATGTACAAGTTGTAATCAAAACAAAACGTTAACAAAAACTGGAATTTGCGCTCTGTGTCTGTTCAGGTGTAATTCACCTCTTTCATATTATGTGCACCCCCCTTATTATATATCATTTTATTCAGGGGAAATGGGGCTTTCATTCAACATCAAATATTTAGCTATGAAACAATTTAATATAAATAAAATATAAAAAAATGGGAGAAATTAAGAATTTATTTTTTTTGTTCTGTATGACATTTTAACTGTGAATGTCATAATACTGTTTGCTTTTACTGCAATAAAATACAGATATTTGTATTCAGCAAAGTCTCACGTGTAAAACAGTATACCCCCTATGTACAGGTTTTATGGTGTTTTGGGAAGTTACAGGGTCAAATAAAGCGTGTTACATTTTTCAGTTTTTTCACATTGAAATTCGCCAGATTGGTTACGTTGCCGTATGGTAGCCCAGGAATGAGAATTACACCCAAGATGGCACACCATTTGTAATAGTATACAACAAAAGGTATTGTAAATGGGGTAGGTCCAGTCTTTTTTAGTAGCCATTTGGTCACAAACACTGGCCAATTTTAGCGTTAATCTTTGTTTTTGTGTGAAAAATTCAAAAAACTAATTTGAATGGCAATTTCATTTCTTCTCCTCCCTCATGGGTCATAACCACCAGTGTGAATTTTGATTGCAAATTTCCATTTAGGTTTAGTCATAGCCCTTTGACTAAATAAACATTTTGTCTGAATTCTGAATGTTTTAATTGATTAAATCTCCAATAGAAAATGGTGACAGTGTTCTTCGTGTAAAGATCACGTCACTGCAGTGTCACTAGCCCATTCCCTGCCTGGATTTCCTTTACATTGTCTAGGTTTGGACAGGGTGTTCTTCGTGTAAAGATCCCGTCACTGCAGTGTCACTAGCCAATTCCCTGCCTGGATTTCCTTTACATTGTCTAGGTTTGGACAGGGTGTTCTTCGTGTAAAGATCCCGTCACTGCAGTGTCACTAGCCAATTCCCTGCCTGGATTTCCTTTACATTGTCTAGGTTTGGACATGGTGTTCTTCGTGTAAAGATCACGTCACTGCAGTGTCACTAGCCAATTCCCTGCCTGGATTTCCTTTACATTGTCTAGGTTTGGACAGGGTGTTCTTCGTGTAAAGATCACGTCACTGCAGTGTCACTAGCCAATTCCCTGCCTGGATTTCCTTTACAATGTCTAGGTTTGGACAGGGTGTTCTTCGTGTAAAGATCCCGTCACTGCAGTGTCACTAGCCAATTCCCTGCCTGGATTTCCTTTACATTGTCTAGGTTTGGACAGGGTGTTCTTCGTGTAAAGATCCCGTCACTGCAGTGTCACTAGTCAATTCCCTGCCTGGATTTCCTTTACATTGTCTAGGTTTGGACAGGGTGTTCTTCGTGTAAAGATCCCGTCACTGCAGTGTCACTAGTCAATTCCCTGCCTGGATTTCCTTTACATTGTCTAGGTTTGGACAGGGTGTTCTTCGTGTAAAGATCACGTCACTGCAGTGTCACTAGTCAATTCCCTGCCTGGATTTCCTTTACATTGTCTAGGTTTGGACAGGGTGTTCTTCGTGTAAAGATCCCGTCACTGCAGTGTCACTAGCCAATTCCCTGCCTGGATTTCCTTTACATTGTCTAGGTTTGGACAGGGTGTTCTTCGTGTAAAGATCACGTCACTGCAGTGTCACTAGCCAATTCCCTGCCTGGATTTCCTTTACATTGTCTAGGTTTGGACAGGGTGTTCTTCGTGTAAAGATCACGTCACTGCAGTGTCACTAGTCAATTCCCTGCCTGGATTTCCTTTACATTGTCTAGGTTTGGACAGGGTGTTCTTCGTGTAAAGATCACGTCACTGCAGTGTCACTAGCCAATTCCCTGCCTGGATTTCCTTTACATTGTCTAGGTTTGGACAGGGTGTTCTTTGTGTAAAGATCCCGTCACTGCAGTGTCACTAGCCAATTCCCTGCCTGGATTTCCTTTACATTGTCTAGGTTTGGACAGGGTGTTCTTCGTGTAAAGATCCCGTCACTGCAATGTCACTAGCCAATTCCCTGCCTGGATTTCCTTTACATTGTCTAGGTTTGGACAGGGTGTTCTTCGTGTAAAGATCCCGTCACTGCAGTGTCACTAGCCAATTCCCTGCCTGGATTTCCTTTACAATGTCTAGGTTTGGACAGGGTGTTCTTCGTGTAAAGATCCCGTCACTGCAATGTCACTAGCCAATTCCCTGCCTGGATTTCCTTTACATTGTCTAGGTTTGGACAGGGTGCTCTTCGTGTAAAGATCACGTCACTGCAGTGTCACTAGCCAATTCCCTGCCTGGATTTCCTTTACAATGTCTAGGTTTGGACAGGGATGACAACAGGGATGAAGACGAGTTTGGGTGACAGTTGTGTTGTTGGGTTAGACAGGTTGGAGGGTGTCTGTGGTGGATTAATGGAAATCTACAGCATAATGTGAGCGTTACACGTACTTTGTGAGATCCGCTTTCCCATGGGCTTCACTGACCCGGGCAAGTTGAAGGTCAGCACACAGCTTCTTGGCATCGTCAGCAAACATGTTCCTGGTTACCCCAAAAGCTCGCGCTTCATAGCTTACAGCTATAATGCTGCACAGAGGGGTTAAGGTGTTAATAAAAACTGTGCAAGTCATATAAAGACTCCTACACCAAAAGCTAATATACAATTAATGAGTTACATTTAGAGGAGCCTGCTGGGTTACATATAGCCAATTACAGCTTAGTGAGAACAAATGGACGGTGATTTCATACTCAGAATATTGTAGAAGTATTACCATGAAAAGGACAAGGTAAAAGGGAAACTCCAATCAGGAGTTTGATTTCAAACAAATTACCCAGGTAGTCTAGCTCCTAAATGATCAATCTGAATGCAATAGGTCACTCATAAAAAATAAATAAAAAGGTTTAAAAATTAAACAGGAATCTACATGAATGACCTGGTTAGTGCAGTTTAACCCCTTAAGGACCAAACTTCTGGAATAAAAGGGAATCATGACATGTGTCCTTACGGGGTTAAAGCTTTTGAAATCCATACATGAAATATGCAAATAGCCAACATTTAGTTAGCAATAACTTCACAAGTATAACTAACTGTAACCTAACCTACACAGTTCACCTAACGTGTGTGGGAGCCTGGAGTGTCCCTTTAATAATATAAACCCACCCAGTATAACTAACTGTAACCTAACCTACACAGTGCATCTAACGTGTGTGGGAGCCTGGAGTATCCCTTTAATAATATAAACCCACCCAGTATAACTAACTGTAAACTAACCTACACAGTGCACCCAACGTGTGTGGGAGCCTGGAGTGTCCCTTTAATAATATAAACCCACCCAGTATAACTAACTGTAACCTAACCTACACAGTGCATCTAACGTGTGTGGGAGCCTGGTGTGTCCCTTTAATAATATAAACCCACCCAGTATAACTAACTGTAACCTAACCTACACAGTGCACCTAACGTGTTTGGGAGCCTGGAGTGTCCCTTTAATAATATAAACCCTCCCAGTATAACTAACTGTAACCTAACCTACACAGTGCATCTAACGTGTGTGGGAGCCTGGAGTATCCCTTTAATAATATAAACCCACCCAGTATAACTAACTGTAAACTAACCTACACAGTGCACCTAACGTGTGTGGGAGCCTGGAGTGTCCCTTTAATAATATAAACCCACCCAGTATAACTAACTGTAACCTAACCTACACAGTGCATCTAACGTGTGTGGGAGCCTGGAGTGTCCCTTTAATAATATAAACCCTCCCAGTATAACTAACTGTAACCAAACCTACACAGTGCATCTAACGTGTGTGGGAGCCTGGAGTGTCCCTTTAATAATATAAACCCACCCAGTATAACTAACTGTAACCTAACCTACACAATGCACCTAACGTTTGTGGGAGCCTGGAGTGTCCCTTTAATAATATAAACCCACCCAGTATAACTAACTGTAACCAAACCTACACAGTGCACCTAACGTGTGTGGGAGCCTGGAGTGTCCCTTTAATAATATAAACCCACCCAGTATAACTAACTGTAACCTAACCTACACAGTGCACCTAACGTGTGTGGGAGCCTGGAGTGTCCCTTTAATAATATAAACCCACCCAGTATAACTAACTGTAACCTAACCTACACAGTGCACCTAATGTGTGTGAGAGCCTGGAGTGTCCCTTTAATAATATAAACCCACCCAGTATAACTAACTGTAACCAAACCTACACAGTGCACCTAACGTGTGTGGGAGCCTGGAGTGTCCTTTTAATAATATAAACCCACCCAGTATAACTAACTGTAACCTAACCTACACAGTGCACCTAACGTGTTTGGGAGCCTGGAGTGTCCCTTTAATAATATAAACCCTCCCAGTATAACTAACTGTAACCAAACCTACACAGTGCATCTAACGTGTGTGGGAGCCTGGAGTGTCCCTTTAATAATATAAACCCACCCAGTATAACTAACTGTAACCTAACCTACACAGTGCACCTAACGTGTGTGGGAGCCTGGAGTGTCCCTTTAATAATATAAACCCACCCAGTATAACTAACTGTAACCTAACCTACACAGTGCACCTAACGTGTGTGGGAGCCTGGAGTGTCCCTTTAATAATATAAACCCACCCAGTATAACTAACTGTAACCTAACCTACACAGTGCACCTAATGTGTGTGAGAGCCTGGAGTGTCCCTTTAATAATATAAACCCACCCAGTATAACTAACTGTAACCAAACCTACACAGTGCACCTAACGTGTGTGGGAGCCTGGAGTGTCCTTTTAATAATATAAACCCATCCAGTATAACTAACTGTAACCTAACCTACACAGTGCATCTAACGTGTGTGGGAGCCTGGAGTGTCCCTTTAATAATATAAACCCACCCAGTATAACGAACTGTAACCTAACCTACACAGTGCATCTAACGTGTGTGGGAGCCTGGAGTGTCCCTTTAATAATATAAACCCACCCAGTATAACTAACTGTAACCTAACCTACACAGTGCATCTAACGTGTGTGGGAGCCTGGAGTGTCCCTTTAATAATATAAACCCACCCAGTATAACTAACTGTAACCTAACCTACACAGTGCATCTAACGTGTGTGGGAGCCTGGAGTGTCCCTTTAATAATATAAACCCACCCAGTATAACTAACTGTAACCTAACCTACACAGTGCATCTAACGTGTGGGAGCCTGGAGTGTCCCTTTAATAATATAAACCCACCCAGTATAACTGTAACCTAACCTACACAGTGCATCTAACGTGTGTGGGAGCCCGGAGTGTCCCTTTAATAATATAAACCCACCCGGTATAACTAACTGTAACCTAACCTACACAGTGCATCTAATGTGTGTGGGAGCCTGGAGTGTCCCTTTAATAATATAAACCCACCCAGTATAACTAACTGTAACCTAACCTACACAGTGCATCTAACGTGTGTGGGAGCCCGGAGTGTCCCTTTAATAATATAAACCCACCCGGTATAACTAACTGTAACCTAACCTACACAGTGCATCTAATGTGTGTGGGAGCCTGGATTGTCCCTTTAATAATATAAACCCACCCAGTATAACTAACTGTAACCTAACCTACACAGTGCATCTAACGTGTGCGGGAGCCTGGAGTGTCCCTTTAATAATATAAACCCACCCAGTATAACTAACTGTAACCTAACCTACACAGTGCATCTAACGTGTGTGGGAGCCTGGAGTGTCCCTTTAATAATATAAACCCACCCAGTATAACTAACTGTAACATAACCTACACAGTGCATCTAACGTGTGTGGGAGCCTGGAGTGTCCCTTTAATAATATAAACCCACCCAGGATAACTAACTGTAACCTAACCTACACAGTGCACCTAATGTGTGTGGGAGCCTGGAGTGTCCTTTTAATAATATAAACCCACCCAGTATAACTAACTGTAACCTAACCTACACAGTGCATCTAACGTGTGTGGGAGCCTGGAGTGTCCCTTTAATAATATAAACCCACCCAGTATAACGAACTGTAACCTAACCTACACAGTGCATCTAACGTGTGTGGGAGCCTGGAGTGTCCCTTTAATAATATAAACCCACCCAGTATAACTAACTGTAACCTAACCTACACAGTGCATCTAACGTGTGTGGGAGCCTGGAGTGTCCCTTTAATAATATAAACCCACCCAGTATAACTAACTGTAACCTAACCTACACAGTGCATCTAACGTGTGTGGGAGCCTGGAGTGTCCCTTTAATAATATAAACCCACCCAGTATAACTAACTGTAACCTAACCTACACAGTGCATCTAACGTGTGGGAGCCTGGAGTGTCCCTTTAATAATATAAACCCACCCAGTATAACTGTAACCTAACCTACACAGTGCATCTAACGTGTGTGGGAGCCCGGAGTGTCCCTTTAATAATATAAACCCACCCGGTATAACTAACTGTAACCTAACCTACACAGTGCATCTAATGTGTGTGGGAGCCTGGAGTGTCCCTTTAATAATATAAACCCACCCAGTATAACTAACTGTAACCTAACCTACACAGTGCATCTAACGTGTGTGGGAGCCCGGAGTGTCCCTTTAATAATATAAACCCACCTGGTATAACTAACTGTAACCTAACCTACACAGTGCATCTAATGTGTGTGGGAGCCTGGATTGTCCCTTTAATAATATAAACCCACCCAGTATAACTAACTGTAACCTAACCTACACAGTGCATCTAACGTGTGTGGGAGCCTGGAGTGTCCCTTTAATAATATAAACCCACCCAGTATAACTAACTGTAACCTAACCTACACAGTGCATCTAACGTGTGCGGGAGCCTGGAGTGTCCCTTTAATAATATAAACCCACCCAGTATAACTAACTGTAACCTAACCTACACAGTGCATCTAACGTGTGTGGGAGCCTGGAGTGTCCCTTTAATAATATAAACCCACCCAGTATAACTAACTGTAACCTAACCTACACAGTGCATCTAACGTGTGTGGGAGCCTGGAGTGTCCCTTTAATAATATAAACCCACCCAGTATAACTAACTGTAACCTAACCTACACAGTGCATCTAACGTGTGTGGGAGCCTGGAGTGTCCCTTTAATAATATAAACCCACCCAGTATAACTAACTGTAACCTAACATACACAGTGCACCTAACGTGTGTGGGAGCCTGGAGTGCCCCTTTAATAATATAAACCCACCCAGTATTACAAACTGTAACCTAACCTACACAGTGCATCTAACGTGTGTGGGAGCCTGGAGTGTCCCTTTATTAATATAAACCCACGCAGTATAACTAACTGTAACCTAACCTACACAGTGCACCTAACGTGTGTGGGAGCCTGGAGTGTCCCTTTAATAATATAAACCCACCCAGTATAACTAACTGTAACCTAACCTACACAGTGCATCTAACGTGTGTGGGAGCCTGGAGTGTCCCTTTAATAATATAAACCCACCCAGTATAACTAACTGTAACCTAACCTACACAGTGCATCTAACGTGTGTGGGAGCCTGGAGTGTCCCTTTAATAATATAAACCCACCCAGTATAACTAACTGTAACCTAACCTACACAGTGCATCTAACGTGTGTGGGAGCCTGGAGTGTCCCTTTAATAATATAAACCGACCCAGTATAACTAACTGTAACCTAACCTACACAGTGCATCTAACGTGTGTGGGAGCCTGGAGTGTCCCTTTAATAATATAAACCCACCCAGTATAACTAACTGTAACCTAACCTACACAGTGCATCTAACGTGTGTGGGAGCCTGGAGTGTCCCTTTAATAATATAAACCCACCCAGTATAACTGTAACCTAACCTATACAGTGCACCTAACGTGTGTGGGAGCCTGGAGTGTCCCTTTAATAATATAAACCCACCCAGTATAACTAACTGTGACCTAACCTACACAGTGCATCTAACGTGTGTGGGAGCCTGGAGTGTCCCTTTAATAATATAAACCCACCCAGTATAACTAACTGTAACCTAACCTACACAGTGCACCTAACGTGTGTGGGAGCCTGGAGTGTCCCTTTAATAATATAAACCCACCCAATATAACTGTAACCTAACCTACACAGTGCATCTAACGTGTGTGGGAGGCTGGAGTGTCCCTTTAATAATATAAACCCACCCAGTATAACTGTAACCTAACCTACACAGTGCATCTAACGTGTGTGGGAGCCTGGAGTGTCCCTTTAATAATATAAACCCACCCAGTATAACTAACTGTAACCAAACCTACACAGTGCATCTAACGTGTGTGGGAGCCTGGAGTGTCCCTTTAATAATATAAACCCACCCAGTATAACTAACTGTAACCTAACCTACACAGTGCACCTAATGTGTGTGGGAGCCTGGAGTGTCCCTTTAATAATATAAACCCACCCAGTATAACCAACTGTAACCAAACCTACACAGTGCATCCAACGTGTGGGAGAGCCTGGAGTGTCCCTTTAATAATATAAACCCACCCAGTATAACTAACTGTAATCTAACCTACACAGTGCATCTAACGTGTGTGGGAGCCTGGAGTGTCCCTTTAATAATATAAACCCACCCAGTATAACTAACTGTAACCTAACCTACACAGTGCACCTAACGTGTGGGAGAGCCTGGAGTGTTCCTTTAATAATATAAACCCACCCAGTATAACTAACTGTAACCTAACCTACACAGTGCATCTAACGTGTGTGGGAGGCTGGAGTGTCCCTTTAATAATATAAACCCACCCAGTATAACTAACTGTAACCTAACCTACACAGTGCATCTAACGTGTGTGGGAGCCTGGAGTGTCCCTTTAATAATATAAACCCACCCAGTATAACTAACTGTAACCTAACCTACACAGTGCATCTAACGTGTGTGGGAGGCTGGAGTGTCCCTTTAATAATATAAACCCACCCAGTATAACTAACTGTAACCTAACCTACACAGTGCACCTAACGTGTGGGGGAGCCTGGAGTGTCCCTTTAATAATATAAACCCACCCAGTATAACTAACTGTAACCAAACCTACACAGTGCACCTAACGTGTGTGGGAGCCTGGAGTGTCCCTTTAATAATATAAACCCACCCAGTATAACTAACTGTAACCTAACCTACACAGTGCTCCTAACGTGTGTGGGAGCCTGGAGTGTCCCTTTAATAATATAAACCCACCCAGTATAACTAACTGTAACCTAACCTACACAGTGCATCTAACGTGTGTGGGAGCCTGGAGAGTCCCTTTAATAATATAAACCCACCCAGTATAACTAACTGTAACCTAACCTACACAGTGCACCTAACGTGTGTGGGAGCCTGGAGTGTCCCTTTAATAATATAAACCCACCCAGTATAACTAACTGTAACCTAACCTACACAGTGCACCCAACGTGTGTGGGAGCCTGGAGTGTCCCTTTAATAATATAAACCCACTCAGTATAACTAACTGTAACCTAACCTACACAGTGCATCTAACGTGTGTGGGAGCCTGGAGTGTCCCTTTAATAATATAAACCCACCCAGTATAACTAACTGTAACCAAACCTACACAGTGCATCTAACGTGTGTGGGAGCCTGGAGTGTCCCTTTAATAATATAAACCCACCCAGTATAACTAACTGTAACCTAACCTACACAGTGCATATAACGTGTGTGGGAGCCTGGAGTGTCCCTTTAATAATATAAACCCACCCAGTGTAACTAACTGTAACCTAACCTACACAGTGCATCTAACGTGTGGGAGCCTGGAGTGTCCCTTTAATAATATAAACCCACCCAGTATAACTAACTGTAACCTAACCTACACAGTGCATCTAACGTGTGTGGGAGCCTGGAGTGTCCCTTTAAGAATATAAACCCACCCAGTATAACTGTAACCTAACCTACAAAGTGCATCTAACGTGTGTGGGAGCCTGGAGTGTCC
This sequence comes from Pelobates fuscus, assembly GCF_036172605.1. Lineage (NCBI taxonomy): Eukaryota > Metazoa > Chordata > Amphibia > Anura > Pelobatidae > Pelobates > Pelobates fuscus. Next base: position 449,160,447 of record NC_086318.1, on the reverse strand, counting down.
CTTTAATAATATAAACCCACCCAGTATAACTAACTGTAACCTAACCTACACAGTGCACCTAACGTGTGTGGGAGCCTGGAGTGTCCCTTTAATAATATAAACCCACTCAGTATAACTAACTGTAACCTAACCTACACAGTGCATCTAACGTGTGTGGGAGCCTGGAGTGTCCCTTTAATAATATAAACCCACCCAGTATAACTAACTGTAACCAAACCTACATAGTGCATCTAACGTGTGTGGGAGCCTGGAGTGTCCCTTTAATAATATAAACCCACCCAGTATAACTAACTGTAACCTAACCTACACAGTGCATATAACGTGTGTGGGAGCCTGGAGTGTCCCTTTAATAATATAAACCCACCCAGTGTAACTAACTGTAACCTAACCTACACAGTGCATCTAACGTGTGGGAGCCTGGAGTGTCCCTTTAATAATATAAACCCACCCAGTATAACTAACTGTAACCTAACCTACACAGTGCACCTAACGTGTGTGGGAGCCTGGAGTGTCCCTTTAATAATATAAACCCACTCAGTATAACTAACTGTAACCTAACCTACACAGTGCATCTAACGTGTGTGGGAGCCTGGAGTGTCCCTTTAATAATATAAACCCACCCAGTATAACTAACTGTAACCTAACCTACACAGTGCATCTAACGTGTGTGGGAGCCTGGAGTGTCCCTTTAATAATATAAACCCACCCAGTATAACTAACTGTAACCTAACCTACACAGTGCACCTAACGTGTGTGGGAGATTGGAGTGTCCCTTTAATAATATAAACCCACCCAGTATAACTAACTGTAACCTAACCTACACAGTGCATCTAATGTGTGTGGGAGCCTGGAGTGTCCCTTTAATAATATAAACCCACCCAGTATAACTAACTGTAACCTAACCTACACAGTGCATCTAACGTGTGTGGGAGCCTGGAGTGTCCCTTTAATAATATAAACCCACCCAGTATAACTAACTGTAACCTAACCTACACAGTGCACCTAATGTGTGTGGGAGCCTGGAGTGTCCCTTTAATAATATAAACCCACCCAGTATAACTAACTGTAACCTAACCTACACAGTGCATCTAACGTGTGTGGGAGCCTGGAGTGTCCCTTTAATAATATAAACCCACCCAGTATAACTAACTGTAACCTAACCTACACAGTGCACCTAATGTGTGTGGGAGCCTGGAGTGTCCCTTTAATAATATAAACCCACCCAGTATAACTAACTGTAACCAAACCTACACAGTGCACCTAACGTGTGTGGGAGCCTGGAGTGTCCCTTTAATAATATAAACCCACCCAGTATAACTAACTGTAACCTAACCTACACAGTGCACCTAACGTGTGTGGGAGCCTGGAGTGTCCCTTTAATAATATAAACCCACCCAGTATAACTAACTGTAACCTAACCTACACAGTGCATCTAACGTGTGTGGGAGCCTGGAGAGTCCCTTTAATAATATAAACCCACCCAGTATAACTAACTGTAACCTAACCTACACAGTGCACCTAACGTGTGTGGGAGCCTGGAGTGTCCCTTTAATAATATAAACCCACCCAGTATAACTAACTTTAACCTAACCTACACAGTGCATCTAACGTGTGTGGGAGCCTGGAGTGTCCCTTTAATAATATAAACCCACCCAGTATAACTGTAACCTAACCTACAAAGTGCATCTAACGTGTGTGGGAGCCTGGAGTGTCCCTTTAATAATATAAACCCACCCAGTATAACTAACTGTAACCAAACCTACACAGTGCATCTAACGTGTGTGGGAGCCTGGAGAGTCCCTTTAATAATATAAACCCACTCAGTATAACTAACTGTAACCTAACCTACACAGTGCATCTAACGTGTGTGGGAGCCTGGAGTGTCCCTTTAATAATATAAACCCACCCAGTATAACTAACTGTAACCAAACCTACACAGTGCATCTAACGTGTGTGGGAGCCTGGAGTGTCCCTTTAATAATATAAACCCACCCAGTATAACTAACTGTAACCTAACCTACACAGTGCATATAACGTGTGTGGGAGCCTGGAGTGTCCCTTTAATAATATAAACCCACCCAGTGTAACTAACTGTAACCTAACCTACACAGTGCATCTAACGTGTGGGAGCCTGGAGTGTCCCTTTAATAATATAAACCCACCCAGTATAACTAACTGTAACCTAACCTACACAGTGCACCTAACGTGTGTGGGAGCCTGGAGTGTCCCTTTAATAATATAAACCCACTCAGTATAACTAACTGTAACCTAACCTACACAGTGCATCTAACGTGTGTGGGAGCCTGGAGTGTCCCTTTAATAATATAAACCCACCCAGTATAACTAACTGTAACCTAACCTACACAGTGCATCTAACGTGTGTGGGAGCCTGGAGTGTCCCTTTAATAATATAAACCCACCCAGTATAACTAACTGTAACCTAACCTACACAGTGCACCTAACGTGTGTGGGAGATTGGAGTGTCCCTTTAATAATATAAACCCACCCAGTATAACTAACTGTAACCTAACCTACACAGTGCATCTAATGTGTGTGGGAGCCTGGAGTGTCCCTTTAATAATATAAACCCACCCAGTATAACTAACTGTAACCTAACCTACACAGTGCATCTAACGTGTGTGGGAGCCTGGAGTGTCCCTTTAATAATATAAACCCACCCAGTATAACTAACTGTAACCTAACCTACACAGTGCATCGAACGTGTGTGGGAGCCTGGAGTGTCCCTTTAATAATATAAACCCACCCAGTATAACTAACTGTAACCTAACCTACACAGTGCATCTAACGTGTGGGGGAGCCCGGAGTGTCCCTTTAATAATATAAACCCACCCAGTATAACTAACTGTAACCTAACCTACACAGTGCATCTAACGTGTGTGGGAGCCTGGAGTGTCCCTTTAATAATATAAACCCACCCAGTATAACTAACTGTAACCTAACCTACACAGTGCATCTAACGTGTGTGGGAGCCTGGAGTGTCCCTTTAATAATATAAACCCACCCAGTATAACTAACTGTAACCTAACCTACACAGTGCATCTAACGTGTGTGGGAGCCTGGAGTGTCCCTTTAATAATATAAACCCACCCAGTATAACTAACTGTAACCTAACCTACACAGTGCACCTAATGTGTGTGGGAGCCTGGAGTGTCCCTTTAATAATATAAACACACCCAGTATAACTAACTGTAACCAAACCTACACAGTGCACCTAACGTGTATGGGAGCCTGGAGTGTCCCTTTAATAATATAAACCCACCCAGTATAACTAACTGTAACCTAACCTACACAGTGCATCTAACGTGTGTGGGAGCCTGGAGTGTCCCTTTAATAATATAAACCCACCCAGTATAACTAACTGTAACCTAACCTACACAGTGCATCTAACGTGTGTGGGAGCCTGGAGTGTCCCTTTAATAATATAAACCCACCCAGTATAACTAACTGTAACCTAACCTACACAGTGCACCTAATGTGTGTGGGAGCCTGGAGTGTCCCTTTAATAATATAAACCCACCCAGTATAACTAACTGTAACCAAACCTACACAGTGCACCTAACGTGTATGGGAGCCTGGAGTGTCCCTTTAATAATATAAACCCACCCAGTATAACTAACTGTAACCAAACCTACACAGTGCACCTAACGTGTGTGGGAGCCTGGAGTGTCCCTTTAATAATATAAACCCACCCAGTATAACTAACTGTAACCAAACCTACACAGTGCACCTAACGTGTATGGGAGCCTGGAGTGTCCCTTTAATAATATAAACCCACCCAGTATAACTAACTGTAACCAAACCTACACAGTGCATCTAACGTGTGTGGGAGCCTGGAGTGTCCCTTTAATAATATAAACCCACCCAGTATAACTAACTGTAACCTAACCTACACAGTGCACCTAACGTGTGTGGGAGCCTGGAGTGTCCCTTTAATAATATAAACCCACCCTGTATAACTAACTGTAACCTAACCTACACAGTGCACCTAACGTGTGTGGGAGCCTGGAGTGTCCCTTTAATAATATAAACCCACCCAGTATAACTAACTGTAACCTAACCTACACAGTGCATCTAACGTGTGTGGGAGCCTGGAGTGTCCCTTTAATAATATAAACCCACCCAGTATAACTGTAACCTAACCTACACAGTGCACCTAATGTGTGTGGGAGCCTAGAGTGTCCCTTTAATAATATAAACCCACCCAGTATAACTAACTGTAACCTAACCTACACAGTGCATCTAACGTGTGTGGGAGCCTGGAGTATCCCTTTAATAATATAAACCCACCCAGTATAACTAACTGTAACCTAACCTACACAGTGCATCTAACGTGTGTGGGAGCCTGGAGTGTCCCTTTAATAATATAAACCCACCCAGTATAACTAACTGTAACCTAACCTACACAATGCATCTAACGTGTGTGGGAGCCTGGAGTGTCCCTTTAATAATATAAACCCACCCAGTATAACTAACTGTAACCTAACCTACACAGTGCATCTAACGTGTGTGGGAGCCCGGAGTGTCCCTTTATTAATATAAACCCACCCAGTATAACTAACTGTAACCTAACCTACACAGTGCATCTAACGTGTGTGGGAGCCTGGAGTGTCCCTTTAATAATATAAACCCACCCAGTATAACTAACTGTAACCTAACCTACACAGTGCATCTAACGTGTGTGGGAGCCTGGGGTGTCCCTTTAATAATATAAACTCGCCCAGTATAACTAACTGTAACCTAACCTACACAGTGCATCTAACGTGTGTGGGAGCCTGGAGTGTCCCTTTAATAATATAAACCCACCCAGTATAACTAACTGTAACCTAACCTACACAGTGCACCTAACGTGTGTGGGAGCCTGGAGTGTCCCTTTAATAATATAAACCCACCCAGTATAACTAACTGTAACCTAGCCTACACAGTGCACCTAACGTGTGTGGGAGCCTGGAGTGTCCCTTTAATAATATAAACCCACCCAGTATAACTAACTGTAACCTAACCTACACAGTGCATCTAACGTGTGTGGGAGCCTGGAGTATCCCTTTAATAATATAAACCCAACCAGTATAACTAACTGTAACCTAACCTACACAGTGCGTCTAACGTGTGTGGGAGCCTGGAGTATCCCTTTAATAATATAAACCCAACCAGTATAACTAACTGTAACCTAACCTACACAGTGCATCTACGTGTGTGGGAGCCTGGAGTGTCCCTTTAATAATATAAACCCACCCAGTATAACGAACTGTAACCAAACCTACACAGTGCACCTAACGTGTGTGGGAGCCTGGAGTGTCCCTTTAATAATATAAACCCACCCAGTATAACTAACTGTAACCTAACCTACACAGTGCATCTAACGTGTGTGGGAGCCTGGAGTGTCCCTTTAATAATATAAACCCACCCAGTATAACTGTAACCTAACCTACACAGTGAATCTAACGTGTGTGGGAGCCTGGAGTGTCCCTTTAATAATATAAACCCACCCAGTATAACTAACTGTAACCTAACCTACACAGTGCATCTAACGTGTGTGGGAGCCTGGAGTGTCCCTTTAATAATATAAACCCACCCAGTATAACTAACTGTAACCTAACCTACACAGTGTATCTAACGTGTGTGGGAGCCCGGAGTGTCCCTTTAATAATATAAACCCACCCAGTATAACTAACTGTAACCTAACCTACACAGTGCATCTAACGTGTGTGGGAGCCTGGAGTGTCCCTTTAATAATATAAACCCACCCAGTATAACTAACTGTAACCTAACCTACACAGTGCACCTAATGTGTGTGGGAGCCTGGAGTGTCCCTTTAATAATATAAACCCACCCAGTATAACTAACTGTAACCAAACCTACACAGTGCACCTAACGTGTGTGGGAGCCTGGAGTGTCCCTTTAATAATATAAACCCACCCAGTATAACTAACTGTAACCTAACCTACACAGTGCACCTAACGTGTGTGGGAGCCTGGAGTGTCCCTTTAATAATATAAACCCACCCAGTATAACTAACTGTAACCTAACCTACACAGTGCATCTAACGTGTGTGGGAGCCTGGAGAGTCCCTTTAATAATATAAACCCACCCAGTATAACTAACTGTAACCTAACCTACACAGTGCACCTAACGTGTGTGGGAGCCTGGAGTGTCCCTTTAATAATATAAACCCACCCAGTATAACTAACTGTAACCTAACCTACACAGTGCATCTAACGTGTGTGGGAGCCTGGAGTGTCCCTTTAATAATATAAACCCACCCAGTATAACTGTAACCTAACCTACAAAGTGCATCTAACGTGTGTGGGAGCCTGGAGTGTCCCTTTAATAATATAAACCCACCCAGTATAACTAACTGTAACCAAACCTACACAGTGCATCTAACGTGTGTGGGAGCCTGGAGAGTCCCTTTAATAATATAAACCCACTCAGTATAACTAACTGTAACCTAACCTACACAGTGCATCTAACGTGTGTGGGAGCCTGGAGTGTCCCTTTAATAATATAAACCCACCCAGTATAACTAACTGTAACCAAACCTACACAGTGCATCTAACGTGTGTGGGAGCCTGGAGTGTCCCTTTAATAATATAAACCCACCCAGTATAACTAACTGTAACCTAACCTACACAGTGCATATAACGTGTGTGGGAGCCTGGAGTGTCCCTTTAATAATATAAACCCACCCAGTGTAACTAACTGTAACCTAACCTACACAGTGCACCTAACGTGTGTGGGAGCCTGGAGTGTCCCTTTAATAATATAAACCCACTCAGTATAACTAACTGTAACCTAACCTACACAGTGCATCTAACGTGTGTGGGAGCCTGGAGTGTCCCTTTAATAATATAAACCCACCCAGTATAACTAACTGTAACCTAACCTACACAGTGCATCTAACGTGTGTGGGAGCCTGGAGTGTCCCTTTAATAATATAAACCCACCCAGTATAACTAACTGTAACCTAACCTACACAGTGCACCTAACGTGTGTGGGAGATTGGAGTGTCCCTTTAATAATATAAACCCACCCAGTATAACTAACTGTAACCTAACCTACACAGTGCATCTAAAGTGTGTGGGAGCCTGGAGTGTCCCTTTAATAATATAAACCCACCCAGTATACCTAACTGTAACCTAACCTACACAGTGCATCTAACGTGTGTGGGAGCCTGGAGTGTCCCTTTAATAATATAAACCCACCCAGTATAACTAACTGTAACCTAACCTACACAGTGCATCGAACGTGTGTGGGAGCCTGGAGTGTCCCTTTAATAATATAAACCCACCCAGTATAACTAACTGTAACCTAACCTACACAGTGCATCTAACGTGTGTGGGAGCCCAGAGTGTCCCTTTAATAATATAAACCCACCCAGTATAACTAACTGTAACCTAACCTACACAGTGCATCTAACGTGTGTGGGAGCCTGGAGTGTCCCTTTAATAATATAAACCCACCCAGTATAACTAACTGTAACCTAACCTACACAGTGCATCTAACGTGTGTGGGAGCCTGGAGTGTCCCTTTAATAATATAAACCCACCCAGTATAACTAACTGTAACCTAACCTACACAGTGCATCTAACGTGTGTGGGAGCCTGGAGTGTCCCTTTAATAATATAAACCCACCCAGTATAACTAACTGTAACCTAACCTACACAGTGCACCTAATGTGTGTGGGAGCCTGGAGTGTCCCTTTAATAATATAAACCCACCCAGTATAACTAACTGTAACCAAACCTACACAGTGCACCTAACGTGTATGGGAGCCTGGAGTGTCCCTTTAATAATATAAACCCACCCAGTATAACTAACTGTAACCAAACCTACACAGTGCACCTAACGTGTGTGGGAGCCTGGAGTGTCCCTTTAATAATATAAACCCACCCAGTATAACTAACTGTAACCTAACCTACACAGTGCCTCTAACGTGTGTGAGAGCCTGGAGAGTCCCTTTAATAATATAAACCCACCCAGTATAACTAACTGTAACCTAACCTACACAGTGCACCTAATGTGTGTGGGAGCCTGGAGTGTCCCTTTAATAATATAAACACACCCAGTATAACTAACTGTAACCAAACCTACACAGTGCACCTAACGTGTATGGGAGCCTGGAGTGTCCCTTTAATAATATAAACCCACCCAGTATAACTAACTGTAACCTAACCTACACAGTGCATCTAACGTGTGTGGGAGCCTGGAGTGTCCCTTTAATAATATAAACCCACCCAGTATAACTAACTGTAACCAAACCTACACAGTGCACCTAACGTGTATGGGAGCCTGGAGTGTCCCTTTAATAATATAAACCCACCCAGTATAACTAACTGTAACCAAACCTACACAGTGCACCTAACGTGTGTGGGAGCCTGGAGTGTCCCTTTAATAATATAAACCCACCCAGTATAACTAACTGTAACCTAACCTACACAGTGCCTCTAACGTGTGTGAGAGCCTGGAGAGTCCCTTTAATAATATAAACCCACCCAGTATAACTAACTGTAACCTAACCTACACAGTGCACCTAATGTGTGTGGGAGCCTGGAGTGTCCCTTTAATAATATAAACACACCCAGTATAACTAACTGTAACCAAACCTACACAGTGCACCTAACGTGTATGGGAGCCTGGAGTGTCCCTTTAATAATATAAACCCACCCAGTATAACTAACTGTAACCTAACCTACACAGTGCATCTAACGTGTGTGGGAGCCTGGAGTGTCCCTTTAATAATATAAACCCACCCAGTATAACTAACTGTAACCTAACCTACACAGTGCATCTAACGTGTGTGGGAGCCTGGAGTGTCCCTTTAATAATATAAACCCACCCAGTATAACTAACTGTAACCTAACCTACACAGTGCACCTAATGTGTGTGGGAGCCTGGAGTGTCCCTTTAATAATATAAACCCACCCAGTATAACTAACTGTAACCAAACCTACACAGTGCACCTAACGTGTATGGGAGCCTAGAGTGTCCCTTTAATAATATAAACCCACCCAGTATAACTAACTGTAACCAAACATACACAGTGCACCTAACGTGTGTGGGAGCCTGGAGTGTCCCTTTAATAATATAAACCCACCCAGTATAACTAACTGTAACCAAACCTACACAGTGCACCTAACGTGTATGGGAGCCTGGAGTGTCCCTTTAATAATATAAACCCACCCAGTATAACTAACTGTAACCAAACCTACACAGTGCATCTAACGTGTGTGGGAGCCTGGAGTGTCCCTTTAATAATATAAACCCACCCAGTATAACTAACTGTAACCTAACCTACACAGTGCACCTAACGTGTGTGGGAGCCTGGAGTGTCCCTTTAATAATATAAACCCACCCAGTATAACTAACTGTAACCTAACCTACACAGTGCATCTAACGTGTGTGGGAGCCTGGAGTGTCCCTTTAATAATATAAACCCACCCAGTATAACTGTAACCTAACCTACACAGTGCACCTAATGTGTGTGGGAGCCTAGAGTGTCCCTTTAATAATATAAACCCACCCAGTATAACTAACTGTAACCTAACCTACACAGTGCATCTAACGTGTGTGGGAGCCTGGAGTATCCCTTTAATAATATAAACCCACCCAGTATAACTAACTGTAACCTAACCTACACAGTGCATCTAACGTGTGTGGGAGCCTGGAGTGTCCCTTTAATAATATAAACCCACCCAGTATAACTAACTGTAACCTAACCTACACAATGCATCTAACGTGTGTGGGAGCCTGGAGTGTCCCTTTAATAATATAAACCCACCCAGTATAACTAACTGTAACCTAACCTACACAGTGCATCTAACGTGTGTGGGAGCCCGGAGTGTCCCTTTATTAATATAAACCCACCCAGTATAACTAACTGTAACCTAACCTACACAGTGCATCTAACGTGTGTGGGAGCCTGGAGTGTCCCTTTAATAATATAAACCCACCCAGTATAACTAACTGTAACCTAACCTACACAGTGCATCTAACGTGTGTGGGAGCCTGGGGTGTCCCTTTAATAATATAAACTCGCCCAGTATAACTAACTGTAACCTAACCTACACAGTGCATCTAACGTGTGTGGGAGCCTGGAGTGTCCCTTTAATAATATAAACCCACCCAGTATAACTAACTGTAACCTAACCTACACAGTGCACCTAACGTGTGTGGGAGCCTGGAGTGTCCCTTTAATAATATAAACCCACCCAGTATAACTAACTGTAACCTAGCCTACACAGTGCACCTAACGTGTGTGGGAGCCTGGAGTGTCCCTTTAATAATATAAACCCACCCAGTATAACTAACTGTAACCTAACCTACACAGTGCATCTAACGTGTGTGGGAGCCTGGAGTATCCCTTTAATAATATAAACCCAACCAGTATAACTAACTGTAACCTAACCTACACAGTGCGTCTAACGTGTGTGGGAGCCTGGAGTATCCCTTTAATAATATAAACCCACCCAGTATAACGAACTGTAACCAAACCTACACAGTGCACCTAACGTGTGTGGGAGCCTGGAGTGTCCCTTTAATAATATAAACCCACCCAGTATAACTAACTGTAACCTAACCTACACAGTGCATCTAACGTGTGTGGGAGCCTGGAGTGTCCCTTTAATAATATAAACCCACCCAGTATAACTAACTGTAACCTAACCTACACAGTGCATCTAACGTGTGTGGGAGCCTGGAGTGTCCCTTTAATAATATAAACCCACCCAGTATAACTAACTGTAACCTAACCTACACAGTGTATCTAACGTGTGTGGGAGCCCGGAGTGTCCCTTTAATAATATAAACCCACCCAGTATAACTAACTGTAACCTAACCTACACAGTGCATCTAACGTGTGTGGGAGCCTGGAGTGTCCCTTTAATAATATAAACACACCCAGTATAACTAACTGTAACCTAACCTACACAGTGTATCTAACGTGTGTGGGAGCCTGGAGTGTCCCTTTAATAATATAAACCCACCCAGTATAACTAACTGTAACCTAACCTACACAGTGCATCTAACGTGTGTGGGAGCCTGGAGTGTCCCTTTAATAATATAAACCCACCCAGTATAACTAACTGTAACCTAACCTACACAGTGCATCTAACGTGTGGGAGCCTGGAGTGTCCCTTTAATAATATAAACCCACCCAGTATAACTAACTGTAACCTAACCTACACAGTGCACCTAACGTGTGTGGGAGCCTGGAGTGTCCCTTTAATAATATAAACCCACTCAGTATAACTAACTGTAACCTAACCTACACAGTGCATCTAACGTGTGTGGGAGCCTGGAGTGTCCCTTTAATAATATAAACCCACCCAGTATAACTAACTGTAACCTAACCTACACAGTGCATCTAACGTGTGTGGGAGCCTGGAGTGTCCCTTTAATAATATAAACCCACCCAGTATAACTAACTGTAACCTAACCTACACAGTGCACCTAACGTGTGTGGGAGATTGGAGTGTCCCTTTAATAATATAAACCCACCCAGTATAACTAACTGTAACCTAACCTACACAGTGCATCTAATGTGTGTGGGAGCCTGGAGTGTCCCTTTAATAATATAAACCCACCCAGTATAACTAACTGTAACCTAACCTACACAGTGCATCTAACGTGTGTGGGAGCCTGGAGTGTCCCTTTAATAATATAAACCCACCCAGTATAACTAACTGTAACCTAACCTACACAGTGCATCTAACGTGTGTGGGAGCCTGGAGTGTCCCTTTAATAATATAAACCCACCCAGTATAACTAACTGTAACCTAACCTACACAGTGCATCTAACGTGTGTGGGAGCCCGGAGTGTCCATTTAATAATATAAACCCACCCAGTATAACTAACTGTAACCTAACCTACACAGTGCATCTAACGTGTGTGGGAGCCTGGAGTGTCCCTTTAATAATATAAACCCACCCAGTATAACTAACTGTAACCTAACCTACACAGTGCATCTAACGTGTGTGGGAGCCTGGAGTGTCCCTTTAATAATATAAACCCACCCAGTATAACTAACTGTAACCTAACCTACACAGTGCATCTAACGTGTGTGGGAGCCTGGAGTGTCCCTTTAATAATATAAACCCACCCAGTATAACTAACTGTAACCAAACCTACACAGTGCACCTAACGTGTATGGGAGCCTGGAGTGCCCCTTTAATAATATAAACCCACCCAGTATAACTAACTGTAACCAAACCTACACAGTGCACCTAACGTGTGTGGGAGCCTGGAGTGTCCCTTTAATAATATAAACCCACCCAGTATAACTAACTGTAACCTAACCTACACAGTGCCTCTAACGTGTGTGAGAGCCTGGAGAGTCCCTTTAATAATATAAACCCACCCAGTATAACTAACTGTAACCTAACCTACACAGTGCACCTAATGTGTGTGGGAGCCTGGAGTGTCCCTTTAATAATATAAACCCACCCAGTATAACTAACTGTAACCAAACCTACACAGTGCACCTAACGTGTATGGGAGCCTGGAGTGTCCCTTTAATAATATAAACCCACCCAGTATAACTAACTGTAACCTAACCTACACAGTGCATCTAACGTGTGTGGGAGCCTGGAGTGTCCCTTTAATAATATAAACCCACCCAGTATAACTAACTGTAACCTAACCTACACAGTGCATCTAACGTATGTGGGAGCCTGGAGTGTCCCTTTAATAATATAAACCCACCCAGTATAACTAACTGTAACCTAACCTACACAGTGCACCTAATGTGTGTGGGAGCCTGGAGTGTCCCTTTAATAATATAAACCCACCCAGTATAACTAACTGTAACCAAACCTACACAGTGCACCTAACGTGTATGGGAGCCTGGAGTGTCCCTTTAATAATATAAACCCACCCAGTATAACTAATTGTAACCAAACCTACACAGTGCACCTAACGTGTGTGGGAGCCTGGAGTGTCCCTTTAATAATATAAACCCACCCAGTATAACTAACTGTAACCAAACCTACACAGTGCACCTAACGTGTATGGGAGCCTGGAGTGTCCCTTTAATAATATAAACCCACCCAGTATAACTAACTGTAACCAAACCTACACAGTGCATTTAACGTGTGTGGGAGCCTGGAGTGTCCCTTTAATAATATAAACCCACCCAGTATAACTAACTGTAACCTAACCTACACAGTGCACCTAACGTGTGTGGGAGCCTGGAGTGTCCCTTTAATAATATAAACCCACCCTGTATAACTAACTGTAACCTAACCTACACAGTACACCTAACGTGTGTGGGAGCCTGGAGTGTCCCTTTAATAATATAAACCCACCCAGTATAACTAACTGTAACCTAACCTACACAGTGCATCTAACGTGTGTGGGAGCCTGGAGTGTCCCTTTAATAATATAAACCCACCCAGTATAACTGTAACCTAACCTACACAGTGCACCTAACGTGTGTGGGAGCCTAGAGTGTCCCTTTAATAATATAAACCCACCCAGTATAACTAACTGTAACCTAACCTACACAGTGCATCTAACGTGTGTGGGAGCCTGGAGTATCCCTTTAATAATATAAACCCACCCAGTATAACTAACTGTAACCTAACCTACACAGTGCATCTAACGTGTGTGGGAGCCTGGAGTGTCCCTTTAATAATATAAACCCACCCAGTATAACTAACTGTAACCTAACCTACACAATGCATCTAACGTGTGTGGGAGCCCGGAGTGTCCCTTTAATAATATAAACCCACCCAGTATAACTAACTGTAACCTAACCTACACAGTGCATCTAACGTGTGTGGGAGCCTGGAGTGTCCCTTTAATAATATAAACCCACCCAGTATAACTGTAACCTAACCTACACAGTGAATCTAACGTGTGTGGGAGCCTGGAGTGTCCCTTTAATAATATAAACCCACCCAGTATAACTAACTGTAACCTAACCTACACAGTGCACCTAACGTGTGGGGGAGCCTGGAGTGTCCCTTTAATAATATAAACCCACCCAGTATAACTAACTGTAACCTAACCTACACAGTGTATCTAACGTGTGTGGGAGCCCGGAGTGTCCCTCTAATAATATAAACCCACCCAGTATAACTAACTGTAACCTAACCTACACAGTGCATCTAACGTGTGTGGGAGCCTGGAGTGTCCCTTTAATAATATAAACCCACCCAGTATAACTAACTGTAACCTAACCTACACAGTGTATCTAACGTGTGTGGGAGCCCGGAGTGTCCCTTTAATAATATAAACCCACCCAGTATAACTAACTGTAACCTAACCTACACAGTGCATCTAACGTGTGTGGGAGCCTGGAGTGTCCCTTTAATAATATAAACACACCCAGTATAACTAACTGTAACCTAACCTACACAGTGTATCTAACGTGTGTGGGAGCCTGGAGTGTCCCTTTAATAATATAAACCCACCCAGTATAACTAACTGTAACCTAACCTACACAGTGCATCTAACGTGTGTGGGAGCCTGGGGTGTCCCTTTAATAATATAAACCCACCCAGTATAACTAACTGTAACCTAACCTACACAGTGCATCTAACGTGTGTGGGAGCCTGGAGTGTCCCTTTAATAATATAAACCCACCCAGTATAACTAACTGTAACCTAACCTACACAGTGCACCTAACGTGTGCGGGAGCCTGGAGTGTCCCTTTAATAATATAAACCCACCCAGTATAACTAACTGTAACCTAACCTACACAGTGCATCTAACGTGTGTGGGAGCCTGGAGTGTCCCTTTAATAATATAAACCCACCCAGTATAACTAACTGTAACCTAACCTACACAGTGCATCTAACGTGTGTGGGAGCCTGGAGTGTCCCTTTAATAATATAAACCCACCCAGTATAACTAACTGTAACCTAACCTACACAGTGCATCTAACGTGTGTGGGAGCCTGGAGTGTCCCTTTAATAATATAAACCCACCCAGTATAACTAACTGTAACCTAACCTACACAGTGCACCTAACGTGTGCGGGAGCCTGGAGTGTCCCTTTAATAATATAAACCCACCCAGTATAACTAACTGTAACCCAACCTACACAGTGCATCTAACGTGTGTGGGAGCCTGGAGTGTCCCTTTAATAATATAAACCCACCCAGTATAACTAACTGTAACCTAACCTACAGAGTGCACCTAACGTGTGTGGGAGCCTGGAGTGTCCCTTTAATAATATAAACCCACCCAGTATAACTAACTGTAACCTAACCTACACAGTGCATCTAACGTGTGTGGGAGCCTGGAGTGTCCCTTTAATAATATAAACCCACCCAGTATAACTAACTGTAACCTAACCTACACAGTGCATCTAACATGTGTGGGAGCCTGGAGTGTCCCTTTAATAATATAAACCCACCCAGTATAACTAACTGTAACCTAACCTACACAGTGCATCTAACGTGTGTGGGAGCCTGGAGTGTCCCTTTAATAATATAAACCCACCCAGTATAACTAACTGTAACCTAACCTACACAGTGCATCTAACGTGTGTGGGAGCCTGGAGTGTCCCTTTAATAATATAAACCCACCCAGTATAACTAACTGTAACCTCACCTACACAGTGTATCTAACGTGTGTGGGAGCCTGGAGTGTCCCTTTAATAATATAAACCCACCCAGTATAACTGTAACCTAACCTACACAGTGCATCTAACGTGTGTGGGAGCCTGGAGTGTCCCTTTAATAATATAAACCCACCCAGTATAACTAACTGTAACCTAACCTACACAGTGCATCTAACGTGTGTGGGAGCCTGGAGTGTCCCTTTAATAATATAAACCCACACAGTATAACTAACTGTAACCTAACCTACACAGTGCACCTAACGTGTGTGGGAGCCTGGAGTGTCCCTTTAATAATATAAACCCACCCAGTATAACTGTAACCTAACCTACACAGTGCATCTAACGTGTGTGGGAGCCTGGAGTATCCCTTTAATAATATAAACCCACCCAGTATGACTAACTGTAACCTAACCTACACAGTGCATCTAACGTGTTGGAGCCTGGAGTGTCCCTTTAATAATATAAACCCACCCTGTATAACCAACTGTAACCTAACCTACACAGTGCACCTAACGTGTGTGGGAGCCTGGAGTGTCCCTTTAATTATATAATCCCACCCAGTATAACTAACTGTAACCTAACCTACACAGTGCATCTAACGTGTGTGGGAGCCTGGAGTGTCCCTTTAATAATATAAACCCACCCAGTATAACTAACTGTAACCTAACCTACACAGTGCATCTAACGTGTGTGAGAGCCTGGAGTGTCCCTCTAATAATATAAACCCACCCAGTATAACTAACTGTAACCTAACCTACACAGTGCACCTAATGTGTGGGGGAGCCTGGAGTGTCCCTTTAATAATATAAACCCACCCAGTATAACTAATTGTAACCTAACCTACACAGTGCACCTAACGTGTGTGGGAGCCTGGAGTGTCCCTTTAATAATATAAACCCACCCAGTATAACTAATTGTAACCTAACCTACACAGTGCATCTAACGTGTGTGGGAGCCTGGAGTGTCCCTTTAATAATATAAACCCACCCAGTATAACTAACTGTAACCTAACCTACACAGTGCATCTAACGTGTGTGAGAGCCTGGAGTGTCCCTCTAATAATATAAACCCACCCAGTATAACTAACTGTAACCTAACCTACACAGTGCACCTAACGTGTGTGGGAGCCCGGAGTGTCCCTTTAATAATATAAACCCACCCAGTATAACTAATTGTAACCTAACCTACACAGTGCACCTAACGTGTGTGGGAGCCTGGAGTGTCCCTTTAATAATATAAACCCACCCAGTATAACTAATTGTAACCTAACCTACACAGTGCATCTAACGTGTGTGGGAGCCTGGAGTGTCCCTTTAATAATATAAACCCACCCAGTATAACTAACTGTAACCTAACCTACACAGTGCACCTAACGTGTGTGGGAGCCTGGAGTGTCCCTTTAATAATATAAACCCACCCAGTATAACTAATTGTAACCTAACCTACACAGTGCATCTAACGTGTGTGGGAGCCTGGAGTGTCCCTTTAATAATATAAACCCACCCAGTATAACTAACTGTAACCTAACCTACACAGTGCACCTAACGTGTGTGGGAGCCCGGAGTGTCCCTTTAATAATATAAACCCACCCAGTATAACTAATTGTAACCTAACCTACACAGTGCACCTAACGTGTGTGGGAGCCCGGAGTGTCCCTTTAATAATATAAACCCACCCAGTATAACTAATTGTAACCTAACCTACACAGTGCATCAAACGTGTGTGGGAGCCCGGAGTGTCCCTTTAATAATATAAACCCACCCGGTATAACGAACTGTAACCTAACCTACACAGTGCATCTAACGTGTGTGGGAGCCTGGAGTGTCCCTTTAATAATATAAACCCACCCAGTATAACTAACTATAATCTAACCTACACAGTGCATCTAACGTGTGTGGGAGCCTGGAGTGTCCCTTTAATAATATAAACCCACCCGGTATAACGAACTGTAACCTAACCTACACAGTGCATCTAACGTGTGTGGGAGCCTGGAGTGTCCCTTTAATAATATAAACCCACCCAGTATAACTAACTGTAACCTAACCTACACAGTGCGTCTAACGTGTGTGGGAGCCTGGATTGTCCCTTTAATAATATAAACCCACCCAGTATAACCAACTGTAACCTAACCTACACAGTGCACCTAACGTGTGTGGGAGCCTGGAGTGTCCCTTTAATAATATAAACCCACCCAGTATAACTAACTGTAACCTAACCTACACAGTGCATCTAACGTGTGTGGGAGCCTGGAGTGTCCCTTTAATAATATAAACCCACCCAGTATTACTAACTGTAACCTAACCTACACAGTGCACCTAACGTGTGTGGGAGCCTGGAGTTTTCCTTTAATAATATAAACCCACCCAGTGTAACTGTAACCTAACCTACACAGTGCATCTAACGTGTGTGGGAGCCTAATGTGTCCCTTTAATAATATAAACCCACCCAGTATAACTAACTGTAACCTAACCTACACAGTGCACCTAACGTGTGTGGGAGCCTGGTGTGTCCCTTTAAGAATATAAACCCACCCAGTATAACTAACTGTAACCTAACCTACACAATGCACCTAACGTGTGTGGGAGCCCGGAGTGTCCCTTTAATAATATAAACCCTCCCAGTATAACTAACTGTAACCTAACCTACACAGTGCACCTAACGTGTGTGGGAGCCTGGAGTGTCCCTTTAATAATATAAACCCACCCAGTATAACTAACTGTAACCTAACCTACACAGTGCACCTAACGTGTGTGGGAGCCTGGTGTGTCCCTTTAATAATATAAACCCACCCAGTATAACTAACTGTAACCTAACCTACACAATGCATCTAACGTGAGTGGGAGCCTGGAGTGTCCCTTTAATAATATAAACCCACCCAGTATAACTAACTGTAACCTAACCTACACAGTGCATTTAACGTGTGTGGGAGCCTGGAGTATCCCTTTAATAATATAAACCCTCCCGGTATAACTAACTGTAACCTAAACTACACAGTGCACCTAACGTGTGTGGGAGCCTGGAGTGTCCCTTTAATAATATAAACCCTCCCGGTATAACTAACTGTAACCTAACCTACACAGTGCACCTAACGTGTGTGGGAGCCTGGAGTTTTCCTTTAGTAATATAAACCCACCCAGTATAACTAACTGTAACCTACACAGTGCATCTAACGTGTGTGGGAGCCTGGAGTGTCCCTTTAATAATATAAACCCACCCAGTATAACTAACTGTAACCTAACCTACACAGTGCATCTAACGTGTGTGGGAGCCTGGAGTGTCCCTTTAATAATATAAACTCACCCAGTATAACTAACTGTAACCTAACCTACACAGTGCATCTAACGTGTGTGGGAGCCTGGAGTGTCCCTTTAATAATATAAACACACCCAGTATAACTAACTGTAACCTAACCTACACAGTGCATCTAACGTGTGTGGGGGCCTGGATTGTCCCTTTAATAATATAAACCCACCCAGTATAACTAACTGTAACCTAACCTACACAGTGCATCTAACGTGTGTGGGAGCCTGGAGTGTCCCTTCAATAATATAAACCCTCCCAGTATAACTATAATGTAACCTACACAGTGCACCTAACGTGTGTGGGAGCCTGGAGTGTCCCTTTAATAATATAAACCCACCCAGTATAACTAACTGTAACCTAACCTACACAGTGCATCTAACGTGTGTGGGAGCCTGGAGTGTCCCTTTAATAATATAAACCCACCCAGTATAACTAACTGTAACCAAACCTACACAGTGCATCTAACGTGTGTGGGGGCCTGGAGTGTCCCTTTAATAATATAAACCCACCCAGTATAACTGTAACCTAACCTACACAGTGCACCTAACGTGTGTGGGAGCCTGGAGTGTCCCTTTAATAATATAAACCCACCCAGTATAACTAACTGTAACCTAACCTACACAGTGCACCTAACGTGTGTGGGAGCCTGGAGTATCCCTTTAATAATATAAACCCACCCAGTATAACTAACTGTAACCTAACCTACACAGTGCATCTAACGTGTGTGGGAGCCTGGAGTGTCCCTTTAATAATATAAACCCATCCAGTATAACTAACTGTAACCTAACCTACACAGTGCATCTAACGTGTGTGGGAGCCTGGAGTGTCCCTTTAACAATATAAACCCACCCAGTATAACTAACTGTAACCTAACCTACACAGTGCATCTAACGTGTGTGGGAGCCTGGATTGTCCCTTTAATAATATAAACCCACCCAGTATAACTAACTGTAACCTAACCTACACAGTTCACCTAACGTGTGTGGGAGCCTGGATTGTCCCTTTAATAATATAAACCCACCCAGTATAACTAACTGTAACCTAACCTACACAGTGCATCTAACGTGTGTGGGGGCCTGGAGTGTCCCTTTAATAATATAAACACACCCAGTATAACTAACTGTAACCTAACCTACAAAGTGCATCTAACGTGTGTGGGAGCCCGGAGTGTCCCTTTAATAATATAAACCCACCCAGTATAACTAACTGTAACCTAACCTACACAGTGCACCTAACGTGTGTGGGAGCCTGGAGTGTCCCTTTAATAATATAAACCCACCCAGTATAACTAACTGTAACCTAACCTACACAGTGCATCTAACGTGTGTGGGAGCCTGGAGTGTCCCATTAAGAATATAAACCCACCTAGTCTAACTAACTGTAACCTAACCTACACAGTGCATCTAACGTGTGTGGGAGCCTGGAGTGTCCCATTAAGAATATAAACCCACCCAGTATAACTAACTGTAACCTAACCTACACAGTGCATCTAACGTGTGTGGAAGCCTGGAGTGTCCTTTTAATAATATAAACCCACCCAGTATAACCAACTGTAACCTAACCTTAACCCCTTAAGGACCAAACTTGTGGATTAAAGGTGTGACGAACCCTACTGCATAGACCTGTATTGCGGGTTCATCTGTTTCCATGGGATTCGTGGATTTCCTGTCCGTACGCTATTGGTTTTTCGTTTCCTAAAGTACCGAGTAAAACTACCGAACATCGGCCACCCAGGAGAGGAGTGTGCGGCTCATTAACACCTTGACCACAAATTAGAACGCTGTGGTTAACCGCAAACACCTCTCCATTCCATTTCATACGGGTGGTCGTCGTTCGTATGCCGACCACGAGGCGGCGGCCATTTTGGACACGAGGCGAATCAGCGGTGTTCGGTGCAAAACCCATGGATCTAAAAACGGACTCTTTTTCTACCGAACACCGCTGGAGACGGCCGTCCCTCCTTCTATTCCCTTGGAGGCATACGAACCCTGTTCCGTTCGGGGGTTTTCTTCATCCGTATGGACTTACCCAGATAGCCGGCCCATGGAGTCATTCGTACACCGAAAGACTTATGAGAGACTTTGACTCCATGGCGATTGGACTGTGTACTTCGGATCTGAGCGCTATTCGGCAGGAATATGCCCTCAGATTCAGGCTATCTGGGGATACGTTGCACGAACACTATATCTTCGGTACTTCGGATTTTATGTATTTTATTGCATTTTGTGTGTTTGTGTTTAAAATGGCGATGGTTCCTATCCTCGGAGTTAATTAGGTTTCTCCCTAATTATCTCCGGGATAGGAAGAAATGTCTTATGGGTAAAATGGGGAGGGCTTGTATTATAGCCACTGCGATTGGCTACTGTTTAATATATTTTACAGTCTTCCACCAGGTCCCCTAGGGGAGTGTCTACCTGGTGGAGACCTGCATAAATACTGGGCAGGTAGCCCCCATTAAACACATTCTGCTTGACCTTCAAAACGGAGCTTTGTCTCGTTTGTGGAGGGATTGACTATTGGGACAGCGTTTTCGTTTATTTCTAGCTGTGGAAGGGTTTCGGATGGATTGCTGATCGGGAGTTACCGCATTCGTATGCTCCGGTCGGGAGTCTTATGATCGGTTATGCTGGAACTGCATTTCTGGAGAAAGGGGATTATCGGCTAAACGGCGGCTTCACTCTCCAGGCGGCGAGTGTCTTAACAACTGGTGGCAAGCGACGGGATGAATCCCACCGCCCTGAAGGCCAGCTACACACCCCGGATTGGAAATGCAATATGAGGAGTTAAGGCGTGCTACCCTTAAAGACATTTTGGAGCGCAGAGGACGATCAGCGAGCAATCTCAAGAAAAGAGAGATTATTGCTATATTGGTAGAGATGGATACAGCACAGGGAAGGGAGATAGCTAATGTGCCTGGCCTGCTGGATCTAACACCCGAGGAAATAGCGTTTAACCGGGCAGTTCAGATCAGGCTGGCACACTTTGGCCCCAACCCTGCAGCGGATATTGTAGTGCAAGTACAAGCCGCAGTAGCAGCACAACAGGCGCTCCAGAGAAGCGGAGCTGCAGCAGCAGAGGTACCCCATAATAACAATGGGAAGAAAAAGGTACCATTTGCTGCTTTTAAAAACTTTATTGAGACTGAAGGAGAGATAGACGGGTTCCTGGCGGACTTTGAACGACAGTGTGCTTTACACCAGGTACCCGCAGAAGAATGGGTTCCTATCCTCTCTGGGAAATTATCCGGCCGGGCTAGTGAAGCTTTTCGGGCCATCCCAGAGGAGGAACTCACTAGCTACCGGACAGTAAAAGATGCTCTTTTGACCCGGTACGCTGTTACCCCTGAGGCGTACCGGAGGCGATTCCGGGACAATAATAAACAGGCTGGTGATTCCTATGTGGAATGGGCATGCCGGGTACACCGCACGGCAGCCCACTGGATGACAGGATGTCGAGCGGTAACTGGGGAAGAGGTGCTGCAAGTGTTCCTGCTAGAACACTGCTTTGACAAATTACCTGCAGGAGTTCGAGAGTGGGTCAGGGACCGTAAACCCGCTACCTTCCATGAAGCTGCTCGTCTGGCTGACGAATACACTGATGCCCGTAAGCTCGATCAGACAGCAGCCAAGGTCCCTGCCCGAGTGGAATACAAACCGGCAGCACCTCCAACCACCAACCTATATCACCCCCCAGCACAACGTACCCCCGCTATACCGCCAGCAACCAACCATGGGCAGTCAGCCCGATTCAACAAACGGGGTTACTCCAACCAGGTCCAGTGCTTTGGGTGCAAGCAGATGGGACATAAAAAACCAGAATGCCCTTTAAACCACGCCAACCAAGCACCATCCTGGAGAAACCCAGCCGGCGGAGCCCAGCAACCACCTCAGCCTTCTGCTCACTGCCTGGAGCAGGAGGAGTTTTGGGGTTTCCTGCACGAAGCAGACCCAGTTCACGCAGCTCAGCAGGACAACCGCCAACACCACAGACAGACCGTTAAGTTGAACGGGAAAGAGGTCACTGGTCTAAGAGACACCGGGGCTACGATGACCTTGCTCCAAAAGAACCTGGTTTCGGAACACCAACACACCGGGAACACTGTGGCAGTAAGGGTGGCAGGAGGCGCCGTGTTCCGTCTGCCTGTTGCCCGGGTTCATTTGGACTGGGGAGCGGGAGCTGGACATGTGAATGTGGGGGTTATGAAGGACTTGCCTGCCGATGTTTTGCTGGGAAATGATTTGGCCCCTTTGATTTCCGCCTATGCTACTATGGGACCTGGCGAAGCCAACCCAGTGACTACCCGTGCTCAGACCCGTGCTGCTGGAACCGGCCCACCTGCTGCTGAGACCCAGGTAAGGACCGATTCCCCGACTGACACCCCAGGGCCGACGTTAGCTAGTTGGGATTCCCCAGAGGAGTTCGGGAGGGAAACCCAGACAGACCCATCTCTCCAGAGGTATAGAGGCAGAGCAGATACTGGAGAGGAGGGAGCAGAGGGGGAGCGGTATGAGTGGGTGGGGGACAGGTTATATCGGATCCCTAAGCCATCCCAGAAAAGTGTTGCCCCTCCGCCGAATCGACAGCTGGTAGTGCCCGCGAAATACCGGCGAGAGATTCTGCGGATAGGGCATGATGTCCCGCTAGCCGGACATCTAGGGTCCCGCCGCACAGGCCATAGGATTATGCAGAATTTCTTTTGGCCAGGAATTAACCAGGCTGTGCGGATATATTGTAGCACGTGTGACACTTGTCAACGGGTAGGGAAGCGGGGGGACCACCCAAAAGGTAGGCTTATGTCGATGCCTATTATTGGGGAGCCCTTTGCCCGCATAGCCGTTGATATTGTGGGTCCACTGGCCAGGGCTAGTCCATCTGGTAAGAAATACATTCTCACCGTGGTGGACTATGCCACTCGCTATCCAGAGGCAGTGGCGCTGTCTAACATAGAGGCAGAGACAGTTGCTGATGCCCTGGTTAGGATTTTTACCAGGGTCGGGTTCCCTCAAGAGATTCTCTCTGACCAGGGAACCCAATTTACCGCTGTGCTCACCCAGCAGCTGTGGAGGGTATGCGGCATTAAACCGATACTTAGTTCCCCATACCATCCACAGACTAACGGTCTCTGCGAGCGATTTAATGGCACCCTCAAACAGATGCTGAGGACCTTTTCTGACACTTGCCGAGACTGGGAGCGATTCCTGCCTCATCTGTTGTTTGCCTACAGAGAGGTGCCCCAGGAATCTACTGGGTTCTCCCCCTTTGAGCTGCTTTATGGGAGAAGGGTCCGCGGACCTCTAGATCTCATTAGAGGCCACTGGGAGGGGGAGACAGAGCAGGAAGGTACCCCCATAGTACCGTATGTTCTGGAACTTCGGGACCGCATGGAGAAACTGTCTCTGATGGCAAGAGAGAATCTCCGGGTGGCCCAGGGGAGACAGAAGGAATGGTATGATCGGGGTGCCCGACAGCGAGTATTCCAGGTTGGGCAGAAGGTACTAGTGCTCAAACCTGTGAAGGCGAACAAGATGCAGGCATCTTGGCAGGGCCCGTATAAAGTATTAGCCCAGGTGTGCGATACTACGTACCTTATAGCCAGCTGTTCAGATGACAGGATCCAGCGATCCTTTCATGTGAACATGCTAAAGGAATATCAGGAACGACCGGAGGATGTAGCCGCAGTGTGTGCCCCCGCTGCAGACGATACCGAAAGCTTACCCCTACCCGACCTATTAGCCAGAGGTGCCCAGACGGATCTGACTGAGCTCGTACAGCTAGGGGACAGGTTAAGCCCCGCGGAGAAGGAACAGGCGAAACAGCTTCTGTGGGAGAAGCAGGCGACGTTCTCCCAAGAACCCGGCTACACTACCCTAGCTGTACATAAGGTAGAGACCCCTGGACAGAACCCCTTACGACAGCCCCCTTACCGTATCCCTGAAGCAGTCCGAGAAGGAATGCGGAAGGAGATAGAGGAGATGACCCAGCTTGGGGTCATCGAGCACTCCGATAGCCCTTGGGCCTCCCCTGTAGTCCTGGTGCCTAAGAAAGATGGGACCACCCGGTTCTGTGTGGACTACAGGAGGCTCAACGAGCGGACCACCACTGACGCCTACCCGATGCCACGGGTAGACGAGTTATTAGACCGCATTGCCAGGGGACGCTACCTGACCACCATAGACCTGTGTAAGGGCTACTGGCAGATTCCCCTGGCCAAGGACGCCATCCCCAAGTCGGCCTTCGTCACCCCCTTTGGCTTATACCAATTTAAGGTTATGCCATTTGGGATGAAGAACGCCCCAGCTACCTTCCAACGAATGGTGGATAGGCTCCTTGATGGCTTCCAGGACTTTGCTTGTGCATACCTGGATGATATTGCGGTCTACAGTGAGTCCTGGGAGGAACACCTGGTACACGTAGGGGTAGTACTGGATAAAATTCGGGCCGCTGGCCTGACGTTGAAGCCAGAGAAGTGTCATCTAGGTATGGCTGAGGTACAATACTTGGGTCACAGGGTGGGGTGTGGGAGCCAGAGACCAGAGCCGGCCAAGATAGAGGCAGTAGCGAACTGGCCCACACCTATAACCAAGACCCAAGTATTGGCCTTCCTAGGGACTGCAGGGTATTACAGACGCTTTGTCCCCGACTATAGCTCGATAGCTAAACCCCTGACAGACCTGACTAAGAAGAACCTCCCTAAGCAGGTCCTGTGGTCTCCAGCTTGTGAAGCTGCGTTTCAAGCACTTAAGCAGGCCCTCGTGAATGCCCCTGTCCTGGCTGCCCCACTTCCTAACAAACGTTTTCTCGTCCATACAGATGCTTCCATGTATGGACTGGGGGCTGTGCTAAGCCAGGTCGGGGAAGATGGAGGAGAACACCCTGTCGCATACCTCAGTCGAAAGCTGTTACCCCGGGAAGTGAGTTATGCGGCAGTAGAGAAAGAGTGTTTGGCCCTGGTCTGGGCATTGAAGAAATTGAGCCCCTATTTGTATGGACAGGAATTTTCCCTTATCACGGACCACAATCCCCTTGTTTGGCTTAACCGGGTCTCGGGAGACAATGGTAGACTGCTGCGGTGGAGTTTAGCATTACAGCCATATAACTTCACCATCAGCTACCGACCCGGTAAGCAGAATGGGAATGCAGATGGGTTATCCCGGCAAACCGACGTCCTTGCTACTTCCTAGTCCGGTCATCCCCACGTTGACCCGCTAAAGGGCCAAGCCGGGTCTGCCGGAGTGTTCCACAAGGGGGGAGCCGTGTGACGAACCCTACTGCATAGACCTGTATTGCGGGTTCATCTGTTTCCATGGGATTCGTGGATTTCCTGTCCGTACGCTATTGGTTTTTCGTTTCCTAAAGTACCGAGTAAAACTACCGAACATCGGCCACCCAGGAGAGGAGTGTGCGGCTCATTAACACCTTGACCACAAATTAGAACGCTGTGGTTAACCGCAAACACCTCTCCATTCCATTTCATACGGGTGGTCGTCGTTCGTATGCCGACCACGAGGCGGCGGCCATTTTGGACACGAGGCGAATCAGCGGTGTTCGGTGCAAAACCCATGGATCTAAAAACGGACTCTTTTTCTACCGAACACCGCTGGAGACGGCCGTCCCTCCTTCTATTCCCTTGGAGGCATACGAACCCTGTTCCGTTCGGGGGTTTTCTTCATCCGTATGGACTTACCCAGATAGCCGGCCCATGGAGTCATTCGTACACCGAAAGACTTATGAGAGACTTTGACTCCATGGCGATTGGACTGTGTACTTCGGATCTGAGCGCTATTCGGCAGGAATATGCCCTCAGATTCAGGCTATCTGGGGATACGTTGCACGAACACTATATCTTCGGTACTTCGGATTTTATGTATTTTATTGCATTTTGTGTGTTTGTGTTTAAAATGGCGATGGTTCCTATCCTCGGAGTTAATTAGGTTTCTCCCTAATTATCTCCGGGATAGGAAGAAATGTCTTATGGGTAAAATGGGGAGGGCTTGTATTATAGCCACTGCGATTGGCTACTGTTTAATATATTTTACAGTCTTCCACCAGGTCCCCTAGGGGAGTGTCTACCTGGTGGAGACCTGCATAAATACTGGGCAGGTAGCCCCCATTAAACACATTCTGCTTGACCTTCAAAACGGAGCTTTGTCTCGTTTGTGGAGGGATTGACTATTGGGACAGCGTTTTCGTTTATTTCTAGCTGTGGAAGGGTTTCGGATGGATTGCTGATCGGGAGTTACCGCATTCGTATGCTCCGGTCGGGAGTCTTATGATCGGTTATGCTGGAACTGCATTTCTGGAGAAAGGGGATTATCGGCTAAACGGCGGCTTCACTCTCCAGGCGGCGAGTGTCTTAACAAAAGGGAATCATGACATGTCACACATGTCATGTGTCCTTAAGGGGTTAATAATATAAACCCACCCAGTATAACTAACTGTAACCTAACCTACACAGTGCATCTCACGTGTGTGGGAGCCTGGAGTGTCCCTTTAATAATATAAACCCACCCAGTATAACTCTAACCTAACCTACACAGTGCATCTCACGTGTGTGGGAGCCTGGAGTGTCCCTTTAATAATATAAACCCACCCAGTATAACTAACTGTAACCTAACCTACACAATGCACCTAACGTGTGTGGGAGCCTGGAGTGTCCCTTTAATAATATAAACCCACCCAGTATAACTAACTGTAACCTAACCTACACAGTGCATCTAACGTGTGTGGGAGCCTGGAGTGTCCATTTAATAATATAAACCCACCCAGTACAACTGTAACCTAACCTACACAGTGCATCTAACGTGTGTGAGAGCCTGGAGTGTCCCTTTAATAATATAAACCCACCCAGTATAACTAACTGTAACCTAACCTACACAGTGCATCTAACGTGTGTGGGAGCCTGGAGTATCCCTTTAATAATATAAACCCACCCAGTATAACTAACTGTAACCTAACCTACACAGTGCATCTAACGTGTGTGGGAGCCTGGAGTGTCCTTTTAATAATATAAACCCACCCAGTATAACTAACTGTAACCTAACCTACACAGTGCATCTAACGTGTGGGAGCCTGGAGTGTCCCTTTAATAATATAAACCCACCCAGTATAACTGTAACCTAACCTACACAGTGCGTCTAACGTGTGGGAGCCTGGAGTGTCCCTTTAATAATATAAACCCACCCAGTATAACTAACTGTAACCTAACCTACACAGTGCACCTAACGTGTGTGGGAGCCCGGAGTGTCCCTTTAATAATATAAACCCACCCAGTATAACTAATTGTAACCTAACCTACACAGTGCACCTAACGTGTGTGGGAGCCCGGAGTGTCCCTTTAATAATATAAACCCACCCAGTATAACTAACTTTAACCTAACCTACACAGTGCATCTAACGTGTGTGGGAGCCTGGAGTGTCCCTTTAATAATATAAGCTCACCTAGTATAACTAACTGTAACCTAACCTACACAGTGCATCTAACGTGTGTGGGAGCCTGCAGTGTCCCTTTATTAATATAAACCCACCCAGTATAACCAACTGTAACCTAACCTACACAGTGCACCTAACATGTGTGGGAGCCCGGAGTGTCCCTTTAATAATATAAACCCACCCGGTATAACGAACTGTAACCTAACCTACACAGTGCATCTAACGTGTGTGGGAGCCTGCAGTGTCCCTTTATTAATATAAACCCACCCAGTATAACTAACTGTAACCTAACCTACACAGTGCACCTAACATGTGTGGGAGCCCGGAGTATCCCTTTAATAATATAAACCCTCCCGGTATAACTAACTGTAACCTAAACTACACAGTGCACCTAACGTGTGTGGGAGCCTGGAGTGTCCCTTTAATAATATAAACCCTCCCGGTATAACTAACTGTAACCTAACCTACACAATGCACCTAACGTGTGTGAGAGCCTGGAGTGTCCCTTTAATAATATAAACCCACCCAGTATAACTAACTGTAACCTAACCTACACAGTGCATCTAACGTGTGTGGGAGCCTGGAGTATCCCTTTAATAATATAAACCCACCCAGTATAACTAACTGTAACCTAACCTACACAGTGCATCTAACGTGTGTGGGAGCCTGGAGTGTCCTTTTAATAATATAAACCCACCCAGTATAACTAACTGTAACCTAACCTACACAGTGCATCTAACGTGTGGGAGCCTGGAGTGTCCCTTTAATAATATAAACCCACCCAGTATAACTGTAACCTAACCTACACAGTGCGTCTAACGTGTGGGAGCCTGGAGTGTCCCTTTAATAATATAAACCCACCCAGTATAACTAACTGTAACCTAACCTACACAGTGCACCTAACGTGTGTGGGAGCCCGGAGTGTCCCTTTAATAATATAAACCCACCCAGTATAACTAATTGTAACCTAACCTACACAGTGCACCTAACGTGTGTGGGAGCCCGGAGTGTCCCTTTAATAATATAAACCCACCCAGTATAACTAACTTTAACCTAACCTACACAGTGCATCTAACGTGTGTGGGAGCCTGGAGTGTCCCTTTAATAATATAAGCTCACCTAGTATAACTAACTGTAACCTAACCTACACAGTGCATCTAACGTGTGTGGGAGCCTGCAGTGTCCCTTTATTAATATAAACCCACCCAGTATAACCAACTGTAACCTAACCTACACAGTGCACCTAACATGTGTGGGAGCCCGGAGTGTCCCTTTAATAATATAAACCCACCCGGTATAACGAACTGTAACCTAACCTACACAGTGCATCTAACGTGTGTGGGAGCCTGCAGTGTCCCTTTATTAATATAAACCCACCCAGTATAACTAACTGTAACCTAACCTACACAGTGCACCTAACATGTGTGGGAGCCCGGAGTATCCCTTTAATAATATAAACCCTCCCGGTATAACTAACTGTAACCTAAACTACACAGTGCACCTAACGTGTGTGGGAGCCTGGAGTGTCCCTTTAATAATATAAACCCTCCCGGTATAACTAACTGTAACCTAACCTACACAATGCACCTAACGTGTGTGGGAGCCTGGAGTTTTCCTTTAGTAATATAAACCCACCCAGTATAACTAACTGTAACCTACACAGTGCATCTAACGTGTGTGGGAGCCTGGAGTGTCCCTTTAATAATATAAACCCACCCAGTATAACTAACTGTAACCTAACCTACACAGTGCATCTAACGTGTGTGGGAGCCTGGAGTGTCCCTTTAATAATATAAACTCACCCAGTATAACTAACTGTAACCTAACCTACACAGTGCATCTAACGTGTGTGGGAGCCTGGAGTGTCCCTTTAATAATATAAACACACCCAGTATAACTAACTGTAACCTAACCTACACAGTGCATCTAACGTGTGTGGGGGCCTGGATTGTCCCTTTAATAATATAAACCCACCCAGTATAACTAACTGTAACCTAACCTACACAGTGCATCTAACGTGTGTGGGAGCCTGGAGTGTCCCTTCAATAATATAAACCCTCCCAGTATAACTATAATGTAACCTACACAGTGCACCTAACGTGTGTGGGAGCCTGGAGTGTCCCTTTAATAATATAAACCCACCCAGTATAACTAACTGTAACCTAACCTACACAGTGCATCTAACGTGTGTGGGAGCCTGGAGTGTCCCTTTAATAATATAAACCCACCCAGTATAACTAACTGTAACCAAACCTACACAGTGCATCTAACGTGTGTGGGGGCCTGGAGTGTCCCTTTAATAATATAAACCCACCCAGTATAACTGTAACCTAACCTACACAGTGCACCCAACGTGTGTGGGAGCCTGGAGTGTCCCTTTAATAATATAAACCCACCCAGTATAACTAACTGTAACCTAACCTACACAGTGCACCTAACGTGTGTGGGAGCCTGGAGTATCCCTTTAATAATATAAACCCACCCAGTATAACTAACTGTAACCTAACCTACACAGTGCATCTAACGTGTGTGGGAGCCTGGAGTGTCCCTTTAATAATATAAACCCATCCAGTATAACTAACTGTAACCTAACCTACACAGTGCATCTAACGTGTGTGGGAGCCTGGAGTGTCCCTTTAACAATATAAACCCACCCAGTATAACTAACTGTAACCTAACCTACACAGTGCATCTAACGTGTGTGGGAGCCTGGATTGTCCCTTTAATAATATAAACCCACCCAGTATAACTAACTGTAACCTAACCTACACAGTTCACCTAACGTGTGTGGGAGCCTGGATTGTCCCTTTAATAATATAAACCCACCCAGTATAACTAACTGTAACCTAACCTACACAGTGCATCTAACGTGTGTGGGGGCCTGGAGTGTCCCTTTAATAATATAAACACACCCAGTATAACTAACTGTAACCTAACCTACACAGTGCATCTAACGTGTGTGGGAGCCCGGAGTGTCCCTTTAATAATATAAACCCACCCAGTATAACTAACTGTAACCTAACCTACACAGTGCACCTAACGTGTGTGGGAGCCTGGAGTGTCCCTTTAATAATATAAACCCACCCAGTATAACTAACTGTAACCTAACCTACACAGTGCATCTAACGTGTGTGGGAGCCTGGAGTGTCCCATTAAGAATATAAACCCACCTAGTCTAACTAACTGTAACCTAACCTACACAGTGCATCTAACGTGTGTGGGAGCCTGGAGTGTCCCATTAAGAATATAAACCCACCCAGTATAACTAACTGTAACCTAACCTACACAGTGCATCTAACGTGTGTGGAAGCCTGGAGTGTCCTTTTAATAATATAAACCCACCCAGTATAACCAACTGTAACCTAACCTTAACCCCTTAAGGACCAAACTTGTGGATTAAAGGGAATCATGACATGTCACACATGTCATGTGTCCTTAAGGGGTTAATAATATAAACCCACCCAGTATAACTAACTGTAACCTAACCTACACAGTGCATCTCACGTGTGTGGGAGCCTGGAGTGTCCCTTTAATAATATAAACCCACCCAGTATAACTCTAACCTAACCTACACAGTGCATCTCACGTGTGTGGGAGCCTGGAGTGTCCCTTTAATAATATAAACCCACCCAGTATAACTAACTGTAACCTAACCTACACAATGCACCTAACGTGTGTGGGAGCCTGGAGTGTCCCTTTAATAATATAAACCCACCCAGTATAACTAACTGTAACCTAACCTACACAGTGCATCTAACGTGTGTGGGAGCCTGGAGTGTCCATTTAATAATATAAACCCACCCAGTACAACTGTAACCTAACCTACACAGTGCATCTAACGTGTGTGAGAGCCTGGAGTGTCCCTTTAATAATATAAACCCACCCAGTATACCTATAATCTAACCTACACAGTGCATCTAACGTGTGTGGGAGCCTGGAGTGTCCCTTTAATAATATAAACCCACCTAGTCTAACTAACTGTAACCTAACCTACACAGTGCATCTAACATGTGGGAGCCTGGAGTGTCCCTTTAATAATATAAACCCACCCAGTATAACTGTAACCTAACCTACACAGTGCATCTAACGTGTGGGAGCCTGGAGTGTCCCTTTAATAATATAAACCCACCCAGTATAACTGTAATCTAACCTACACAGTGCGTCTAACGTGTGGGAGCCTGGAGTGTCCCTTTAATAATATAAACCCACCCAGTATAACTAACTGTAACCTAACCTACACAGTGCATCTAACGTGTGTGGGAGCCCGGAGTGTCCCTTTAATAATATAAACCCACCCAGTATAACTAATTGTAACCTAACCTACACAGTGCACCTAACGTGTGTGGGAGCCCGGAGTGTCCCTTTAATAATATAAACCCACCCAGTATAACTAATTGTAACCTAACCTACACAGTGCATCTAACGTGTGTGGGAGCCTGGAGTGTCCCTTTAATAATATAAACCCACCCAGTATAACTAACTTTAACCTAACCTACACAGTGCACCTAACGTGTGTGGGAGCCTGGAGTGTCCCTTTAATAATATAAACCCACCCTGTATAACTAACTGTAACCCAACCTACACAGTGCATCTAACGTGTGTGGGAGCCTGGAGTGTCCCTTTAATAATATAAACCCACCCAGTATAACTAACTATAATCTAACCTACACAGTGCATCTAACGTGTGTGGGAGCCTGGAGTGTCCCTTTAATAATATAAACCCACCCGGTATAACGAACTGTAACCTAACCTACACAGTGCATCTAACGTGTGTGGGAGCCTGGAGTGTCCCTTTAATAATATAAACCCACCCAGTATAACTAACTGTAACCTAACCTACACAGTGCGTCTAACGTGTGTGGGAGCCTGGATTGTCCCTTTAATAATATAAACCCACCCAGTATAACTAACTGTAACCTAACCTACACAGTGCACCTAACGTGTGTGGGAGCCTGGAGTGTCCCTTTAATAATATAAACCCACCCAGTATAACTAACTGTAACCTAACCTACACAGTGCATCTAACGTGTGTGGGAGCCCGGAGTGTCCCTTTAATAATATAAACCCACCCAGTATAACTAACTGTAACCTAACCTACACAGTGCACCTAACGTGTGTGGGAGCCTGGAGTGTCCCTTTAATAATATAAACCCACCCAGTATAACTAACTGTAACCTAACCTACACAGTGCACCTAACGTGTGTGGGAGCCTGGTGTGTCCCTTTAATAATATAAACCCACCCAGTATAACTAACTGTAACCTAACCTACACAATGCATCTAACGTGAATGGGAGCCTGGAGTGTCCCTTTAATAATATAAACCCACCCAGTATCACTAACTGTAACCTAACCTACACAGTGCATTTAACGTGTGTGGGAGCCTGGAGTATCCCTTTAATAATATAAACCCTCCTGGTATAACTAACTGTAACCTAAACTACACAGTGCACCTAACGTGTGTGGGAGCCTGGAGTGTCCCTTTAATAATATAAACCCTCCCGGTATAACTAACTGTAACCTAACCTACACAGTGCACCTAACGTGTGTGGGAGCCTGGAGTTTTCCTTTAGTAATATAAACCCACCCAGTATAACTAACTGTAACCTACACAGTGCATCTAACGTGTGTGGGAGCCTGGAGTGTCCCTTTAATAATATAAACCCACCCAGTATAACTAACTGTAACCTAACCTACACAGTGCATCTAACGTGTGTGGGAGCCTGGAGTGTCCCTTTAATAATATAAACTCACCCAGTATAACTAACTGTAACCTAACCTACACAGTGCATCTAACGTGTGTGGGAGCCTGGAGTGTCCCTTTAATAATATAAACCCACCCAGTATAACTAACTGTAACCTAACCTACACAGTGCATCTAACGTGTGTGGGGGCCTGGATTGTCCCTTTAATAATATAAACCCACCCAGTATAACTAACTGTAACCTAACCTACACAGTGCATCTAACGTGTGTGGGAGCCTGGAGTGTCCCTTTAATAATATAAACCCTCCCAGTATAACTATAATGTAACCTACACAGTGCACCTAACGTGTGTGGGAGCCTGGAGTGTCCCTTTAATAATATAAACCCACCCAGTATAACTAACTGTAACCAAACCTACACAGTGCATCTAACGTGTGTGGGAGCCTGGAGTGTCCCTTTAATAATATAAACCCACCCAGTATAACTGTAACCTAACCTACACAGTGCACCTAACGTGTGTGGGAGCCTGGAGTGTCCCTTTAATAATATAAACCCACCCAGTATAACTAACTGTAACCTAACCTACACAGTGCACCTAACGTGTGTGGGAGCCTGGAGTATCCCTTTAATAATATAAACCCACCCAGTATAACTAACTGTAACCTAACCTACACAGTGCATCTAACGTGTGTGGGAGCCTGGAGTGTCCCTTTAATAATATAAACCCATCCAGTATAACTAACTGTAACCTAACCTACACAGTGCATCTAACGTGTGTGGGAGCCTGGAGTGTCCCTTTAACAATATAAACCCACCCAGTATAACTAACTGTAACCTAACCTACACAGTGCATCTAACGTGTGTGGGAGCCTGGATTGTCCCTTTAATAATATAAACCCACCCAGTATAACTAACTGTAACCTAACCTACACAGTTCACCTAACGTGTGTGGGAGCCTGGATTGTCCCTTTAATAATATAAACCCACCCAGTATAACTAACTGTAACCTAACCTACACAGTGCATCTAAGGTGTGTGGGGGCCTGGAGTGTCCCTTTAATAATATAAACCCACCCAGTATAACTAACTGTAACCTAACCTACACAGTGCATCTAACGTGTGTGGGAGCCTGGAGTGTCCCATTAAGAATATAAACCCACCTAGTCTAACTAACTGTAACCTAACCTACACAGTGCATCTAACGTGTGTGGGAGCCTGGAGTGTCCCATTAAGAATATAAACCCACCCAGTATAACTAACTGTAACCTAACCTACACAGTGCATCTAACGTGTGTGGAAGCCTGGAGTGTCCTTTTAATAATATAAACCCACCCAGTATAACCAACTGTAACCTAACCTTAACCCCTTAAGGACCAAACTTGTGGATTAAAGGGAATCATGACATGTCACACATGTCATGTGTCCTTAAGGGGTTAATAATATAAACCCACCCAGTATAACTCTAACCTAACCTACACAGTGCATCTCACGTGTGTGGGAGCCTGGAGTGTCCCTTTAATAATATAAACCCACCCAGTATAACTAACTGTAACCTAACCTACACAATGCACCTAACGTGTGTGGGAGCCTGGAGTGTCCCTTTAATAATATAAACCCACCCAGTATAACTAACTGTAACCTAACCTACACAGTGCATCTAACGTGTGTGGGAACCTGGAGTGTCCCTTTAATAATATAAACCCACCCAGTATAACTGACTGTAACCTAACCTACACAGTGCATCTAACGTGTGTGGGAGCCTGGAGTGTCCCTTTAATAATATAAACCCACCCAGTATAACTAACTGTAACCTAACCTACACAGGGCATCTAACGTGTGTGGGAGCCTGGAGTGTCCCTTTAATAATATAAACCCACCCAGTATTACTAACTGTAACCTAACCTACACAGTGCATCTAACGTGTGTGGGAGCCTGGAGTGTCCCTTTAATAATATAAACCCACCCAGTATAACTATAACCTAACCTACACAGTGCACCTAACGTGTGTGGGAGCCTGGATTGTCCCTTTAATAATATAAACCCACCCAGTATAACTAACTGTAACCTAACCTACACAGTGCATCTAACGTGTGTGGGGGCCTGGAGTGTCCCTTTAATAATATAAACCCACCCAGTATAACTAACTGTAACCTAACCTACACAGTGCATCTAACGTGTGTGGGAGCCTGGAGTGTCCCATTAAGAATATAAACCCACCTAGTCTAACTAACTGTAACCTAACCTACACAGTGCATCTAACGTGTGTGGGAGCCTGGAGTGTCCCATTAAGAATATAAACCCACCCAGTATAACTAACTGTAACCTAACCTACACAGTGCATCTAACGTGTGTGGAAGCCTGGAGTGTCCTTTTAATAATATAAACCCACCCAGTATAACCAACTGTAACCTAACCTTAACCCCTTAAGGACCAAACTTGTGGATTAAAGGGAATCATGACATGTCACACATGTCATGTGTCCTTAAGGGGTTAATAATATAAACCCACCCAGTATAACTAACTGTAACCTAACCTACACAGTGCATCTAACGTGTGGGAGCCTGGAGTGTCCCTTTAATAATATAAACCCACCCAGTATAACTGTAACCTAACCTACACAGTGCGTCTAACGTGTGGGAGCCTGGAGTGTCCCTTTAATAATATAAACCCACCCAGTATAACTAACTGTAACCTAACCTACACAGTGCACCTAACGTGTGTGGGAGCCCGGAGTGTCCCTTTAATAATATAAACCCACCCAGTATAACTAATTGTAACCTAACCTACACAGTGCACCTAACGTGTGTGGGAGCCCGGAGTGTCCCTTTAATAATATAAACCCACCCAGTATAACTAATTGTAACCTAACCTACACAGTGCATCTAACGTGTGTGGGAGCCTGGAGTGTCCCTTTAATAATATAAACCCACCCAGTATAACTAACTTTAACCTAACCTACACAGTGCATCTAACGTGTGTGGGAGCCTGGAGTGTCCCTTTAATAATATAAGCTCACCTAGTATAACTAACTGTAACCTAACCTACACAGTGCATCTAACGTGTGTGGGAGCCTGCAGTGTCCCTTTATTAATATAAACCCACCCAGTATAACTAACTGTAACCTAACCTACACAGTGCACCTAACATGTGTGGGAGCCCGGAGTGTCCCTTTAATAATATAAACCCACCCGGTATAACGAACTGTAACCTAACCTACACAGTGCATCTAACGTGTGTGGGAGCCTGCAGTGTCCCTTTATTAATATAAACCCACCCAGTATAACTAACTGTAACCTAACCTACACAGTGCACCTAACATGTGTGGGAGCCCGGAGTATCCCTTTAATAATATAAACCCTCCCGGTATAACTAACTGTAACCTAAACTACACAGTGCACCTAACGTGTGTGGGAGCCTGGAGTGTCCCTTTAATAATATAAACCCTCCCGGTATAACTAACTGTAACCTAACCTACACAGTGCACCTAACGTGTGTGGGAGCCTGGAGTTTTCCTTTAGTAATATAAACCCACCCAGTATAACTAACTGTAACCTACACAGTGCATCTAACGTGTGTGGGAGCCTGGAGTGTCCCTTTAATAATATAAACCCACCCAGTATAACTAACTGTAACCTAACCTACACAGTGCATCTAACGTGTGTGGGAGCCTGGAGTGTCCCTTTAATAATATAAACTCACCCAGTATAACTAACTGTAACCTAACCTACACAGTGCATCTAACGTGTGTGGGAGCCTGGAGTGTCCCTTTAATAATATAAACACACCCAGTATAACTAACTGTAACCTAACCTACACAGTGCATCTAACGTGTGTGGGGGCCTGGATTGTCCCTTTAATAATATAAACCCACCCAGTATAACTAACTGTAACCTAACCTACACAGTGCATCTAACGTGTGTGGGAGCCTGGAGTGTCCCTTTAATAATATAAACCCACCCAGTATAACTAACTGTAACCTAACCTACACAGTGCACCTAATGTGTGTGGGAGCCTGGAGTGTCCCTTTAATAATATAAACACACCCAGTATAACTAACTGTAACCAAACCTACACAGTGCATCTAACGTGTGTGGGAGCCTGGAGTGTCCCTTCAATAATATAAACCCTCCCAGTATAACTATAATGTAACCTACACAGTGCACCTAACGTGTGTGGGAGCCTGGAGTGTCCCTTTAATAATATAAACCCACCCAGTATAACTAACTGTAACCTAACCTACACAGTGCATCTAACGTGTGTGGGAGCCTGGAGTGTCCCTTTAATAATATAAACCCACCCAGTATAACTAACTGTAACCAAACCTACACAGTGCATCTAACGTGTGTGGGGGCCTGGAGTGTCCCTTTAATAATATAAACCCACCCAGTATAACTGTAACCTAACCTACACAGTGCACCCAACGTGTGTGGGAGCCTGGAGTGTCCCTTTAATAATATAAACCCACCCAATATAACTAACTGTAACCTAACCTACACAGTGCACCTAACGTGTGTGGGAGCCTGGAGTATCCCTTTAATAATATAAACCCACCCAGTATAACTAACTGTAACCTAACCTACACAGTGCATCTAACGTGTGTGGGAGCCTGGAGTGTCCCTTTAATAATATAAACCCATCCAGTATAACTAACTGTAACCTAACCTACACAGTGCATCTAACGTGTGTGGGAGCCTGGAGTGTCCCTTTAACAATATAAACCCACCCAGTATAACTAACTGTAACCTAACCTACACAGTGCATCTAACGTGTGTGGGAGCCTGGATTGTCCCTTTAATAATATAAACCCACCCAGTATAACTAACTGTAACCTAACCTACACAGTTCACCTAACGTGTGTGGGAGCCTGGATTGTCCCTTTAATAATATAAACCCACCCAGTATAACTAACTGTAACCTAACCTACACAGTGCATCTAACGTGTGTGGGGGCCTGGAGTGTCCCTTTAATAATATAAACACACCCAGTATAACTAACTGTAACCTAACCTACACAGTGCATCTAACGTGTGTGGGAGCCCGGAGTGTCCCTTTAATAATATAAACCCACCCAGTATAACTAACTGTAACCTAACCTACACAGTGCACCTAACGTGTGTGGGAGCCTGGAGTGTCCCTTTAATAATATAAACCCACCCAGTATAACTAACTGTAACCTAACCTACACAGTGCATCTAACGTGTGTGGGAGCCTGGAGTGTCCCATTAAGAATATAAACCCACCTAGTCTAACTAACTGTAACCTAACCTACACAGTGCATCTAACGTGTGTGGGAGCCTGGAGTGTCCCATTAAGAATATAAACCCACCCAGTATAACTAACTGTAACCTAACCTACACAGTGCATCTAACGTGTGTGGAAGCCTGGAGTGTCCTTTTAATAATATAAACCCACCCAGTATAACCAACTGTAACCTAACCTTAACCCCTTAAGGACCAAACTTGTGGATTAAAGGGAATCATGACATGTCACACATGTCATGTGTCCTTAAGGGGTTAATAATATAAACCCACCCAGTATAACTAACTGTAACCTAACCTACACAGTGCATCTCACGTGTGTGGGAGCCTGGAGTGTCCCTTTAATAATATAAACCCACCCAGTATAACTCTAACCTAACCTACACAGTGCATCTCACGTGTGTGGGAGCCTGGAGTGTCCCTTTAATAATATAAACCCACCCAGTATAACTAACTGTAACCTAACCTACACAATGCACCTAACGTGTGTGGGAGCCTGGAGTGTCCCTTTAATAATATAAACCCACCCAGTATAACTAACTGTAACCTAACCTACACAGTGCATCTAACGTGTGTGGGAGCCTGGAGTGTCCATTTAATAATATAAACCCACCCAGTACAACTGTAACCTAACCTACACAGTGCATCTAACGTGTGTGAGAGCCTGGAGTGTCCCTTTAATAATATAAACCCACCCAGTATACCTATAATCTAACCTACACAGTGCATCTAACGTGTGTGGGAGCCTGGAGTGTCCCTTTAATAATATAAACCCACCTAGTCTAACTAACTGTAACCTAACCTACACAGTGCATCTAACATGTGGGAGCCTGGAGTGTCCCTTTAATAATATAAACCCACCCAGTATAACTGCAACCTAACCTACACAGTGCATCTAACGTGTGGGAGCCTGGAGTGTCCCTTTAATAATATAAACCCACCCAGTATAACTGTAACCTAACCTACACAGTGCGTCTAACGTGTGGGAGCCTGGAGTGTCCCTTTAATAATATAAACCCACCCAGTATAACTAACTGTAACCTAACCTACACAGTGCACCTAACGTGTGTGGGAGCCCGGAGTGTCCCTTTAATAATATAAACCCACCCAGTATAACTAATTGTAACCTAACCTACACAGTGCACCTAACGTGTGTGGGAGCCCGGAGTGTCCCTTTAATAATATAAACCCACCCAGTATAACTAATTGTAACCTAACCTACACAGTGCATCTAACGTGTGTGGGAGCCTGGAGTGTCCCTTTAATAATATAAACCCACCCAGTATAACTAACTTTAACCTAACCTACACAGTGCACCTAACGTGTGTGGGAGCCTGGAGTGTCCCTTTAATAATATAAACCCACCCTGTATAACTAACTGTAACCCAACCTACACAGTGCATCTAACGTGTGTGGGAGCCTGGAGTGTCCCTTTAATAATATAAACCCACCCAGTATAACTAACTATAATCTAACCTACACAGTGCATCTAACGTGTGTGGGAGCCTGGAGTGTCCCTTTAATAATATAAACCCACCCGGTATAACGAACTGTAACCTAACCTACACAGTGCATCTAACGTGTGTGGGAGCCTGGAGTGTCCCTTTAATAATATAAACCCACCCAGTATAACTAACTGTAACCTAACCTACACAGTGCGTCTAACGTGTGTGGGAGCCTGGATTGTCCCTTTAATAATATAAACCCACCCAGTATAACTAACTGTAACCTAACCTACACAGTGCACCTAACGTGTGTGGGAGCCTGGAGTGTCCCTTTAATAATATAAACCCACCCAGTATAACTAACTGTAACCTAACCTACACAGTGCACCTAACGTGTGTGGGAGCCTGGTGTGTCCCTTTAATAATATAAACCCACCCAGTATAACTAACTGTAACCTAACCTACACAATGCATCTAACGTGAATGGGAGCCTGGAGTGTCCCTTTAATAATATAAACCCACCCAGTATCACTAACTGTAACCTAACCTACACAGTGCATTTAACGTGTGTGGGAGCCTGGAGTATCCCTTTAATAATATAAACCCTCCCGGTATAACTAACTGTAACCTAAACTACACAGTGCACCTAACGTGTGTGGGAGCCTGGAGTGTCCCTTTAATAATATAAACCCACCCAGTATAACTAACTGTAACCTAACCTACACAGTGCACCTAACGTGTGTGGGAGCCTGGAGTTTTCCTTTAGTAATATAAACCCACCCAGTATAACTAACTGTAACCTACACAGTGCATCTAACGTGTGTGGGAGCCTGGAGTGTCCCTTTAATAATATAAACCCACCCAGTATAACTAACTGTAACCTAACCTACACAGTGCATCTAACGTGTGTGGGAGCCTGGAGTGTCCCTTTAATAATATAAACTCACCCAGTATAACTAACTGTAACCTAACCTACACAGTGCATCTAACGTGTGTGGGAGCCTGGAGTGTCCCTTTAATAATATAAACCCACCCAGTATAACTAACTGTAACCTAACCTACACAGTGCATCTAACGTGTGTGGGGGCCTGGATTGTCCCTTTAATAATATAAACCCACCCAGTATAACTAACTGTAACCTAACCTACACAGTGCATCTAACGTGTGTGGGAGCCTGGAGTGTCCCTTTAATAATATAAACCCTCCCAGTATAACTATAATGTAACCTACACAGTGCACCTAACGTGTGTGGGAGCCTGGAGTGTCCCTTTAATAATATAAACCCACCCAGTATAACTAACTGTAACCAAACCTACACAGTGCATCTAACGTGTGTGGGAGCCTGGAGTGTCCCTTTAATAATATAAACCCACCCAGTATAACTGTAACCTAACCTACACAGTGCACCTAACGTGTGTGGGAGCCTGGAGTGTCCCTTTAATAATATAAACCCACCCAGTATAACTAACTGTAACCTAACCTACACAGTGCACCTAACGTGTGTGGGAGCCTGGAGTATCCCTTTAATAATATAAACCCACCCAGTATAACTAACTGTAACCTAACCTACACAGTGCATCTAACGTGTGTGGGAGCCTGGAGTGTCCCTTTAATAATATAAACCCATCCAGTATAACTAACTGTAACCTAACCTACACAGTGCATCTAACGTGTGTGGGAGCCTGGAGTGTCCCTTTAACAATATAAACCCACCCAGTATAACTAACTGTAACCTAACCTACACAGTGCATCTAACGTGTGTGGGAGCCTGGATTGTCCCTTTAATAATATAAACCCACCCAGTATAACTAACTGTAACCTAACCTACACAGTGCATCTAACGTGTGTGGGAGCCTGGAGTGTCCCATTAAGAATATAAACCCACCTAGTCTAACTAACTGTAACCTAACCTACACAGTGCATCTAACGTGTGTGGGAGCCTGGAGTGTCCCATTAAGAATATAAACCCACCCAGTATAACTAACTGTAACCTAA
Organism: Pelobates fuscus; assembly: GCF_036172605.1. Classification (NCBI taxonomy): domain Eukaryota; kingdom Metazoa; phylum Chordata; class Amphibia; order Anura; family Pelobatidae; genus Pelobates; species Pelobates fuscus. Next base: position 449,117,730 of record NC_086318.1, on the reverse strand, counting down.
CCTACACAGTGCATCTAACGTGTGTGGAAGCCTGGAGTGTCCTTTTAATAATATAAACCCACCCAGTATAACCAACTGTAACCTAACCTTAACCCCTTAAGGACCAAACTTGTGGATTAAAGGGAATCATGACATGTCACACATGTCATGTGTCCTTAAGGGGTTAATAATATAAACCCACCCAGTATAACTCTAACCTAACCTACACAGTGCATCTCACGTGTGTGGGAGCCTGGAGTGTCCCTTTAATAATATAAACCCACCCAGTATAACTAACTGTAACCTAACCTACACAATGCACCTAACGTGTGTGGGAGCCTGGAGTGTCCCTTTAATAATATAAACCCACCCAGTATAACTAACTGTAACCTAACCTACACAGTGCATCTAACGTGTGTGGGAACCTGGAGTGTCCCTTTAATAATATAAACCCACCCAGTATAACTGACTGTAACCTAACCTACACAGTGCATCTAACGTGTGTGGGAGCCTGGAGTGTCCCTTTAATAATATAAACCCACCCAGTATAACTAACTGTAACCTAACCTACACAGGGCATCTAACGTGTGTGGGAGCCTGGAGTGTCCCTTTAATAATATAAACCCACCCAGTATTACTAACTGTAACCTAACCTACACAGTGCATCTAACGTGTGTGGGAGCCTGGAGTGTCCCTTTAATAATATAAACCCACCCAGTATAACTATAACCTAACCTACACAGTGCACCTAACGTGTGTGGGAGCCTGGATTGTCCCTTTAATAATATAAACCCACCCAGTATAACTAACTGTAACCTAACCTACACAGTGCATCTAACGTGTGTGGGGGCCTGGAGTGTCCCTTTAATAATATAAACCCACCCAGTATAACTAACTGTAACCTAACCTACACAGTGCATCTAACGTGTGTGGGAGCCTGGAGTGTCCCATTAAGAATATAAACCCACCTAGTCTAACTAACTGTAACCTAACCTACACAGTGCATCTAACGTGTGTGGGAGCCTGGAGTGTCCCATTAAGAATATAAACCCACCCAGTATAACTAACTGTAACCTAACCTACACAGTGCATCTAACGTGTGTGGAAGCCTGGAGTGTCCTTTTAATAATATAAACCCACCCAGTATAACCAACTGTAACCTAACCTTAACCCCTTAAGGACCAAACTTGTGGATTAAAGGGAATCATGACATGTCACACATGTCATGTGTCCTTAAGGGGTTAATAATATAAACCCACCCAGTATAACTAACTGTAACCTAACCTACACAGTGCATCTCACGTGTGTGGGAGCCTGGAGTGTCCCTTTAATAATATAAACCCACCCAGTATAACTCTAACCTAACCTACACAGTGCATCTCACGTGTGTGGGAGCCTGGAGTGTCCCTTTAATAATATAAACCCACCCAGTATAACTAACTGTAACCTAACCTACACAGTGCATCTAACGTGTGTGGGAGCCTGGAGTGTCCCTTTAATAATATAAACCCACCCAGTATAACTAACTGTAACCTAACCTACACAGTGCACCTAACATATGTGGGAGCCTGGAGTATCCCTTTAATAATATAAACCCACCCAGTATAACTAACTGTAACCTAACCTACACAGTGCATCTAACATGTGTGGGAGCCTGGAGTGTCCCTTTAATAATATAAACCCACCCAGTATAACTAACTGTAACCTAACCTACACAGTGCATCTAACATGTGTGGGAGCCTGGAGTGTCCCTTTAATAATATAAACCCACCCAGTATAACTAACTGTAACCTAACCTACACAGTGCACCTAACATATGTGGGAGCCTGGAGTATCCCTTTAATAATATAAACCCACCCAGTATAACTAACTGTAACCTAACCTACACAGTGCACCTAACGCGTGTGGGAGCCTGGAGTGTCCATTTAATAATATAAACCCACCCAGTACAACTGTAACCTAACCTACACAGTGCATCTAACGTGTGTGAGAGCCTGGAGTGTCCCTTTAATAATATAAACCCACCCAGTATAACTAACTGTAACCTAACCTACACAGTGCATCTAACGTGTGTGGGAGCCTGGAGTATCCCTTTAATAATATAAACCCACCCAGTATAACTAACTGTAACCTAACCTACACAGTGCATCTAACGTGTGTGGGAGCCTGGAGTGTCCCTTTAATAATATAAACCCACCCAGTATAACTAACTGTAACCTAACCTACACAGTGCATCTAACGTGTGTGGGAGCCTGGAGTGTCCCTTTAATAATATAAACCCACCTAGTCTAACTAACTGTAACCTAACCTACACAGTGCATCTAACATGTGGGAGCCTGGAGTGTCCTTTTAATAATATAAACCCACCCAGTATACCTATAATCTAACCTACACAGTGCATCTAACGTGTGTGGGAGCCTGGAGTGTCCCTTTAATAATATAAACCCACCTAGTCTAACTAACTGTAACCTAACCTACACAGTGCATCTAACATGTGGGAGCCTGGAGTGTCCCTTTAATAATATAAACCCACCCAGTATAACTGTAACCTAACCTACACAGTGCGTCTAACGTGTGGGAGCCTGGAGTGTCCCTTTAATAATATAAACCCACCCAGTATAACTAACTGTAACCTAACCTACACAGTGCATCTAACGTGTGTGGGAGCCTGGAGTGTCCTTTTAATAATATAAACCCACCCAGTATAACTAACTGTAACCTAACCTACACAGTGCATCTAACGTGTGTGGGAGCCTGGATTGTCCCTTTAATAATATAAACCCACCCAGTATAACTGTAACCTAACCTACACAGTGCATCTAACGTGTGTGGGAGCCTGGAGTGTCCCTTTAATAATATAAACCCACCCAGTATAACTAACTGTAACCTAACCTACACAGTGCATCTAACGTGTGTGGGAGCCTGGAGTGTCCCTTTAATAATATAAACCCACCCAGTATAACTAACTGTAACCTAACCTACACAGTGTATCTAACGTGTGTGGGAGCCTGGAGTGTCCCTTTAATAATATAAACCCACCCAGTATAACTAACTATAATCTAACCTACACAATGCATCTAACGTGTGTGGGAGCCTGGAGTGTCCCTTTAATAATATAAACCCTCCCAGTATAACTAACTGTAACCTAACCTACACAGTGCATCTAATGTGTGTGGGAGCCTGGAGTGTCCCTTTAATAATATAAACCCACCCAGTATAACTAACTATAATCTAACCTACACAATGCATCTAACGTGTGTGGGAGCCTGGAGTGTCCCTTTAATAATATAAACCCTCCCAGTATAACTAACTGTAACCTAACCTACACAGTGCACCTAACGTGTGTGGGAGCCTGGATTGTCCCTTTAATAATATAAACCCACCCAGTATAACTAACTATAATCTAACCTACACAGTGCAGCTAACGTGTGTGGGAGCCTGGAGTGTCCCTTTAATAATATAAACCCACCCAGTATAACTAACTGTAACCTAACCTACACAGTGCAGCTAACGTGTGTGGGAGCCTGGAGTGTCCCTTTAATAATATAAACCCACCCAGTATAACTGTAACCTAACCTACACAGTGCACCTAACGTGTGTGGGAGCCTGGAGTGTCCCTTTAATAATATAAACCCACCCAGTATAACTAACTGTAACCTAACCTACACAGTGTATCTAACGTGTGTGGGAGCCTGGATTGTCCCTTTAATAATATAAACCCACCCAGTATAACTAACTATAATCTAACCTACACAGTGCAGCTAACGTGTGTGGGAGTTTAATGTAGAGGTTCTGATATCTATTGTCAGTCTCTGCAAACCTTTCAATGTAAACAGTGTCGTTTTAAAGAAAAGGCAGTGTTTACATTGATGCCTAGTAACACCTCTAGTGGCAGTCACAGTCACGAGACGTGGTTTCTAGTACAGTGCTGCAGTGTGTAGCACCTACGTTTCCTATAAAGATGCATTGATTCAATACATCTTTATAAGGATATGCTGATTGGGGCAGCGCAGTGTTTTGCTGTGCATGTGCAATAGCCTCCCAATGCTTTCCTATGGAACATGAGCTCAGCCATGGAGACAAGGGAAGACCGTCACAGCAAAAAAAAAAAAAAAAAAAAAAAGTGGTGAGTAAAACCACCTTTTCCCATGCGATCGGAGGGGGTCAGTAACCTAAACTGTCACATACACTTTCTCACACACTCACAAATTATTATTTGTTTTAGTTTAATTTATATCCATGCGGCCTCTTTAGCTTTGGGAGAGCTGGAGTGTAGACGTCCCTCGGGTCCAGTGGAGCAGCTGTGATCTTCAAGCTCCACTTGCTCTGCTCCCGTGCACGCCATTTAGTGATGCTGGGGCCGGAGTGATGTCATAACTCGGCTCCCAGCATCACAAGAAAGCGTGTGCGTGAGCTCCCTTGCTGCCCTTCATTTGCCCCTAGATTCCACCTCAGCTGAACGGGATGACAAGGCAACAGGACAAAATACCTCAATGCCATGGCGACCTGGGATTTGGCAAGCACTGGTCTAGCAGGAAAAGCCGAATGTTGCAAGGCCGTAATCCTTGGCTGAGATCACTCTTCACTAATGACTGCTCCTGCATCAGTCAACGTTACTCTAAATATATTGTCACATAAGTAGTTACACTGTACTACAATACTTTAACACCTTAACATTAGGGACAGCGCCAGGAAAAAAAACTGGCACCATAACCACTTCAGTATGATGTGCAGGAACCTCTTTTTAATCTAAACTATATGAAAAGATAAGGTACAAAATCTCACCCGCCTCCTTTCCAGGTTTTGTACTGCACTACAGCTACTGGTTTATTCTTTAGCTCCGGATTCAGTCTTTGCTCTACCTGCACATAAAAACAGTCCATGTCCACCAGGGCTATGACACGATCCTGGCCTGCGTCCATGGCTGCCAGTAGTCACTGCAAAGCTCTGTATGGGAAAGAGAGATGCAGTTAGTACGGACTCACCATTCTAACATACAGCGCTTGATAGCGGTGCCCTAAGGACACGAAGGAAAGGGGAACTTCATTACACTTATTGCTGTGCTCACTTTATGTTAACTCAAGGCAGCTCCTGTTCCTGGGACACAAGCCTCCTTTTAGATAAAAAATGTATATAGGAGTTATTTCTTCGTCAAAACAGTTAAATTAACAAAGCTTCACCAAACAGCAAATTATACAGAATTAAATCAGAACAGCAAAATGGAGTGGGGAAAAAAATCCTACGATTCAGCTATAATCACAGCTCGGCTAACTTCACTTCCACTTGGCCATTTGGATTTACATTCACCAGAGTTTCAATAGGTGTTTTCAGATTCTAAAACCAAATACACGTTTTTGCTTTATACTTCAGAAATACATTTTCCCTACATTCTATTTTCAGCAAATAGTCTATTCCTACACAGTTAACCTTTATTTATCAGACTGAACGAAGCATTTGTACCAAGCTGGGAAAGCCAAAATTGTGGATTATGAAGCATTAGTTTATTGAGAAAAACAAACAGGACAAGTAGTAAATATACATAACAAAATAGAGAATCACCCATTTACAGTAGCCTGATTAATACACCAAAACTACTTCATTAAGATAACGTGGTTTTGGTTCTTAGGAGTTTTAGCTCAGATATTGAAGAAGGTCTCAATGCTCATAAAACCAAGCTCTGATATTGACAAAAGTCTTGAAGACAAATCACAAGTTTGGAAACATAAAAGGCAGATTTGAAAGAGGATGAGATGGTAAATCAGATGTTGAAAAAAAGTCAATTGAAACCTAATTTGGCATACTGTGAAAGGGTTAGAGGAGGGTGACTTTAGGGGAGGAGCAAAGCACACATTTACATACAGAAAATTTGTAGAGAATTGATGTCTCGGGGGAGGATGAAGTGCGATTGTTCTCATGGAGGAAGGTTTCAGGGGAGAATTAAGTGTGATCTCTTACACATGAATGAAAGTGGCAAAAAGGATGAAACATTGCTCACACCGAGGTAAGACGAAACGTGATGGCTCACACCGAGGTAAGACGAAACGTGATGGCTCACACCGAGGTAAGACGAAACGTGATGGCTCACACCGAGGTAAGACGAAACGTGATGGCTCACACCGAGGAGGACGAAACGTGATGGCTCACACCGAGGAGGACGAAACGTGATGGCTCACACCGAGGAGGACGAAACGTGATGGCTCACACAGAGGAGGATGAAACGTGATGGCTCACACCGAGGAGGACGAAATGTGATGGCTCACAGGAAAGGAGGACGAAACGTGATGGCTCACACCGAGGAGGACGAAACGTGATGGCTCACACAGAGGAGGATGAAACGTGATGGCTCACACCGAGGAGGACGAAATGTGATGGCTCACAGGAAAGGAGGATGAAACGTGATGGCTCACACCGAAGAGTACAAAATGTGATGGCTCACACCGAAGAGTATCTCGAGGAGGACGAAACGTGATGGCCCACACCGAGGAGGATAAAACGTGATGGCTCACACCGAGGAGGATGAAACGTGATGGCTCACACCGAGGTAGGACGAAACGTGATGGCTCACACCGAGGAGGATGAAACGTGATGGCTCACACCGAGGAGGATGAAACGTGATGGCTCACACCGAGGAGGATGAAACGTGATGGCTCACACCGAGGAGGATGAAACGTGATGGCTCACACCGAGGAGGATGAAACGTGATGGCTCACACCGAGGAGGATGAAACGTGATGGCTCACATCGAGGAGGATGAAACGTGATGGCTCACATCGAGGAGGATGAAACGTGATGGCTCACATCGAGGAGGATGAAACGTGATGGCTCACACCGAGGAGGATCTCGAGGAGGAGAAAACGTGATGGCTCACACTGAGGTAGGACGAAACGTGATGGCTCACACCGAGGAGGATGAAACGTGATGGCTCACACCGAGGAGGATGAAACGTGATGGCTGACACCGAGGAGGATGAAACGTAATGGCTGACACCGAGGAGCATCTCGAGGAGGAGAAAACGTGATGGCTCACACCGAGGTAGGACAAAACGTGATGGCTCACACCGAGGATGAAACGTGATGGCTCACACCGAGGAGGATGAAACGTCATGGCTCACATCGAGGAGGATGAAACGTCATGGCTCACATCGAGGAGGATGAAACGTCATGGCTCACATCGAGGAGGATGAAACGTCATGGCTCACACTGAGGAGGATGAAACGTCATGGCTCACACCGAGGAGGATGAAACGTCATGGCTCACACCGAGGAGGATGAAACGTCATGGCTCACACCGAGGAGGATGAAACGTCATGGCTCACACCGAGGAGGATGAAACGTCATGGCTCACACCGAGGAGGATGAAACGTCATGGCTCACACCGAGGAGGATGAAACGTCATGGCTCACACCGAGGAGGATGAAACGTCATGGCTCACACCGAGGAGGATGAAACGTCATGGCTCACACCGAGGAGGACGAAACACAGGTAGGTTTAGAGGTTAGTACATTGCAGGTATAGCGAGCTATAATTGTTTTGGGGACTGGGGGGGTCATTCTATATTACAAATAGAGATACTCTTTCTAGAAACAGTAGGATATTCTCACTTACAGCAACTCTCAATGTCTGTGGTCCTGGAGCTCTCAGTCTGTCCGTCCTCCCCAGGGACAGTCTCTGTCTCTCTCAGTCTGTCCGTCCTCCCCCGGGACACTCTCTCTCTCTCTCTCTGTCTCTCAGTCTGTCTGTCTCTCCTGGGACAGTCTCTGTCTCTCACTCAGTCTGTCAGTCTGTCTCTCCCGGGACACTCTCTCTCTCTCTCTCAGTCTGTCTGTCTCTCCTGGGACAGTCTCTGTCTCTGTCTCAGTCTGTCTGTCTGTCTGTCTCTCTCTCCCGGGACACACTCTGTGTGTCTCTCTCTGTCAGTCTGTCTCTCTCTCTCTCTTAGTCTGTCTGTCTCTGTCTCTCTGTCTGTCTGTCTGTCTCTCCCGGGACACTCTCTCTCTCTCTCTCAGTCTGTCTGTCTCTCCTGGGACAGTCTCTGTCTCTCACTCAGTCTGTCAGTCTGTCTCTCCCGGGACACTCTCTCTCTCTCTCTCAGTCTGTCTGTCTCTCCTGGGACAGTCTCTGTCTCTGTCTCAGTCTGTCTGTCTGTCTGTCTCTCTCTCCCGGGACACACTCTGTGTGTCTCTCTCTGTCAGTCTGTCTCTCTCTCTCTCTTAGTCTGTCTGTCTCTGTCTCTGTGTCTCTCTGTCTGTCAGTCTGTCTCTCCCGGGACACTCTCTCTCTCTCTCTCAGTCTGTCTGTCTCTCCTGGGACAGTCTCTGTCTCTGTCTCAGTCTGTCTGTCTGTCTGTCTGTCTCTCTCTCTCTCCCGGGACACACTCTGTGTGTCTCTCTCTGTCAGTCTGTCTCTCTCGCTCTCTCTCTCTCTCTCTCTCTTAGTCTGTCTGTCTCTGTCTCTCTGTCTCTCTGTCTGTCTGTCTGTCTGTCTGTCTCTCCCGGGACACACACTCTCTCTCTCTCTCTGTCTCTCCCGGGTTTCTCTATAAACTCCCAGTCGGTCGGGGGGCGCAGGCGCGGTAGGTCCCAGTCGGTCGGGGGGCGCAGGCGCGGTAGGTCCCAGTCGGTCGGGGGGCGCAGGCGCGGTAGGTGCCGTTCGGTCGGGGGGCGCAGGCGCGGTAGGTGCCAGTCGGTCGGGGGGCGCAGGCGCGGTAGGTGCCAGTCGGTCGGGGGGCGCAGGCGCGGTAGGTGCCAGTCGGTCGGGGGGCGCAGGCGCGGTAGGTCCCAGTCGGTCGGGGGGCGCAGGCGCGGTAGGTCCCAGTCGGTCGGGGGGCGCAGGCGCGGTAGGTGCCGTTCGGTCGGGGGGCGCAGGCGCGGTAGGTGCCAGTCGGTCGGGGGGCGCAGGCGCGGTAGGTGCCAGTCGGTCGGGGGGCGCAGGCGCGGTAGGTGCCAGTCGGTCGGGGGGCGCAGGCGCGGTAGGTGCCAGTCGGTCGGGGGGCGCAGGCGCGGTAGGTCCCTCGCGGTCGGGGGTCGGTGAGCGGTATAGCCGGGGAGATGGCGGATCAGGCGGACTCGATGTGCGAGCAGTTAGTGCAGGCGGTCACCGCCATCATGGAGCCGGACACCAACCAGCACTACCGCATGGAGGCTTTAAAGGTACTTACCGCATGGAACACGGGGGGGACTTACCGCATGGATCACGGGGGACTTACCGCATGGAACATGGGAGGGGGGGTTACTTACCTCAGGAACTTGGAGGGGGACTTACCTCAGGAACGTGGGGGGGGGGGGGTTACTTACCTCAGGAACGTGGGGGGGGACTTACCTCAGGAACGTGGGGGGGGACTTACCTCAGGAACGTGGGGGGGACTTACCTCAGGAACGTGGGGGGGACTTACCTCAGGAGTGGGGGGGACTTACCTCAGGAGTGGGGGGGACTTACCTCAGGAGTGGGGGGACTTACTTACCTCAGGAACGTGGGGGGGGACTTACCTCAGGAACGTGGGGGGGGACTTACCTCAGGAACGTGGGGGGGGGACTTACCTCAGGAACGTGGGGGGGGACTTACCTCAGGAACGTGGGGGGGGACTTACCTCAGGAACGTGGGGGGGGACTTACCTCAGGAACGTGGGGGGGGACTTACCTCAGGAACGTGGGGGGGGACTTACCTCAGGAACGTGGGGGGGGACTTACCTCAGGAACGTGGGGGGGACTTACCTCAGGAACGTGGGGGGGGGGGGTTACTTACCTCAGGAACGTGGGGGGGACTTACCTCAGGAACGTGGGGGGGACTTACCTCAGGAGTGGGGGGGACTTACCTCAGGAGTGGGGGGGGACTTACCTCAGGAGTGGGGGGGACTTACCTCAGGAGTGGGGGGACTTACCTCAGGAGTGGGGGGGGACTTACTTACCTCAGGAACGTGGGGGGGACTTACTTACCTCAGGAACGTGGGGGGGGACTTACTTACCTCAGGAACGTGGGGGGGGGACTTACCTCAGGAACGTGGGGGGGGACTTACCTCAGGAACGTGGGGGGGGACTTACCTCAGGAACGTGGGGGGGGACTTACCTCAGGAACGTGGGGGGGACTTACCTCAGGAACGTGGGGGGGGACTTACCTCAGGAACGTGGGGGGGGACTTACCTCAGGAACGTGGGGGGGACTTACCTCAGGAACGTGGGGGGGGACTTACCTCAGGAACGTGGGGGGGGGACTTACCTCAGGAACGTGGGGGGGGACTTACCTCAGGAACGTGGGGGGTCTTACCTCAGGAACGTGGGGGGGACTTACCTCAGGAACGTGGGGGGGACTTACCTCAGGAACGTGGGGGGGACTTACCTCAGGAACGTGGGGGGGACTTACCTCAGGAACGTGGGGGGGACTTACCTCAGGAACGTGGGGGGGACTTACCTCAGGAACGTGGGGGGGACTTACCTCAGGAACGTGGGGGGGACTTACCTCAGGAACGTGGGGGGGACTTACCTCAGGAACGTGGGGGGGGGACTTACCTCAGGAACGTGGGGGGGGGACTTACCTCAGGAACGTGGGGGGGGACTTACCTCAGGAACGTGGGAGGGGGACTTACCTTAGGAACATGGGAGGGGGTTACTTTTAGGAACATGGGAGGGGGGTTAGTTAGCTCGAGAACATTGGGGGGGGGGGGAAATGAATCTAGGCACCAGAACCACTGCAGTTTTATGTGGTAATACTGTGGCGCTTTATGTGGTAATACTGTGGCGCTTTATGTGGTAACACTGGCGCTTTATGTGGTAATACTGTGGCGCTTTATGTGGTAATACTGTGGCGCTTTATGTGGTAACACTGTGGCGCTTTATGTGGTAATACTGTGGCGCTTTATGTGGTAACACTGTGGCGCTTTATGTGGTAATACTGTGGCGCTTTATGTGGTAATACTGTGTCGCTTTATGTGGTAATACTGTGGCGCTTTATGTGGTAATACTGTGGCGCTTTATGTGGTAATACTGTGGCGCTTTATGTGGTAACACTGTGGCGCTTTATGTGGTAATACTGTGGCGCTTTATGTGGTAATACTGTGGCGCTTTATGTGGTAATACTGTGGCGCTTTATGCGGTAACACTGTGGCGCTTTATGTGGTAACACTGTGGCGCTTTATGTGGTAACACTGTGGCGCTTTATGTGGTAATACTGTGGCGCTTTATGTGGTAATACTGTGGCGCTTTATGTGGTAATACTGTGGCGCTTTATGTGGTAATACTGTGGCGCTTTATGTGGTAACACTGTGGCGCTTTATGTGGTAATACTGTGGCGCTTTATGTGGTAATACTGTGGCGCTTTATGTGGTAATACTGTGGCGCTTTATGTGGTAATACTGTGGCGCTTTATGTGGTAACACTGTGGCGCTTTATGTGGTAACACTGTGGCGCTTTATGTGGTAATACTGTGGCGCTTTATGTGGTAACACTGTGGCGCTTTATGTGGTAATACTGTGGCGCTTTATGTGGTAATACTGTGGCGCTTTATGTGGTAATACTGTGGCGCTTTATGTGGTAATACTGTGGCGCTTTATGTGGTAACACTGTGGCGCTTTATGTGGTAACACTGTGGCGCTTTATGTGGTAATACTGTGGCGCTTTATGTGGTAATACTGTGGCGCTTTATGTGGTAACACTGTGGCGCTTTATGTGGTAACACTGTGGCGCTTTATGTGGTAATACTGTGGCGCTTTATGTGGTAACACTGTGGCGCTTTATGTGGTAATACTGTGGCGCTTTATGTGGTAACACTGTGGCGCTTTATGTGGTAATACTGTGGCGCTTTATGTGGTAATACTGTGGCGCTTTATGTGGTAACACTGTGGCGCTTTATGTGGTAACACTGTGGCGCTTTATGTGGTAATACTGTGGCGCTTTATGTGGTAACACTGTGGCGCTTTATGTGGTAATACTGTGGCGCTTTATGTGGTAATACTGTGGCGCTTTATGTGGTAATACTGTGGCGCTTTATGTGGTAATACTGTGGCGCTTTATGTGGTAATACTGTGGCGCTTTATGTGGTAACACTGTGGCGCTTTATGTGGTAACACTGTGGCGCTTTATGTGGTAACACTGTGGCGCTTTATGTGGTAACACTGTGGCGCTTTATGTGGTAACACTGTGGCGCTTTATGTGGTAACACTGTGGCGCTTTATGTGGTAACACTGTGGCGCTTTATGTGGTAATACTGTGGCGCTTTATGTGGTAATACTGTGGCGCTTTATGTGGTAACACTGTGGCGCTTTATGTGGTAATACTGTGGCGCTTTATGTGGTAACACTGTGGCGCTTTATGTGGTAACACTGTGGCGCTTTATGTGGTAACACTGTGGCGCTTTATGTGGTAATACTGTGGCGCTTTATGTGGTAACACTGTGGCGCTTTATGTGGTAACACTGTGGCGCTTTATGTGGTAACACTGTGGCGCTTTATGTGGTAACACTGTGGCGCTTTATGTGGTAACACTGTGGCGCTTTATGTGGTAATACTGTGGCGCTTTATGTGGTAATACTGTGGCGCTTTATGTGGTAACACTGTGGCGCTTTATGTGGTAACACTGTGGCGCTTTATGTGGTAACACTGTGGCGCTTTATGTGGTAACACTGTGGCGCTTTATGTGGTAACACTGTGGCGCTTTATGTGGTAATACTGTGGCGCTTTATGTGGTAATACTGTGGCGCTTTATGTGGTAATACTGTGGCGCTTTATGTGGTAATACTGTGGCGCTTTATGTGGTAATACTGTGGCGCTTTATGTGGTAATACTGTGGCGCTTTATGTGGTAATACTGTGGCGCTTTATGTGGTAATACTGTGGCGCTTTATGTGGTAATACTGTGGCGCTTTATGTGGTAATACTGTGGCGCTTTATGTGGTAATACTGTGGCGCTTTATGTGGTAATACTGTGGCGCTTTATGTGGTAATACTGTGGCGCTTTATGTGGTAATACTGTGGCGCTTTATGTGGTAATACTGTGGCGCTTTATGTGGTAATACTGTGGCGCTTTATGTGGTAATACTGTGGCGCTTTATGTGGTAATACTGTGGCGCTTTATGTGGTAATACTGTGGCGCTCTATGTGGTAACACTGTGGCGCTTTATGTGGTAACACTGTGGCGCTTTATGTGGTAACACTGTGGCGCTTTATGTGGTAACACTGTGGCGCTTTATGTGGTAATACTGTGGCGCTTTATGTGGTAATACTGTGGCGCTTTATGTGGTAATACTGTGGCGCTTTATGTGGTAATACTGTGTCGCTTTATGTGGTAATACTGTGGCGCTTTATGTGGTAATACTGTGGCGCTTTATGTGGTAATACTGTGGCGCTTTATGTGGTAATACTGTGGCGCTTTATGTGGTAATACTGTGGCGCTTTATGTGGTAATACTGTGGCGCTTTATGTGGTAACACTGTGGCGCTTTATGTGGTAACACTGTGGCGCTTTATGTGGTAATACTGTGGCGCTTTATGTGGTAATACTGTGGCGCTTTATGTGGTAATACTGTGTCGCTTTATGTGGTAATACTGTGGCGCTTTATGTGGTAATACTGTGGCGCTTTATGTGGTAATACTGTGGCGCTTTATGTGGTAATACTGTGGCGCTTTATGTGGTAATACTGTGGCGCTTTATGTGGTAATACTGTGGCGCTTTATGTGGTAATACTGTGGCGCTTTATGTGGTAATACTGTGGCGCTTTATGTGGTAATACTGTGGCGCTTTATGTGGTAATACTGTGGCGCTTTATGTGGTAATACTGTGGCGCTTTATTGGTAATACTGTGGCGGGAACACTGTTCTTTCAGTCACTGAGGTTTCCTGGATGCAGTCCTTCACTGCAAGAGCGACATTCGGCACCTCTATGCTCTGCATTGAGGCACAGAACCATCTTCATAGAGGTATAGTGCTTCTCTATGGGAAAGTATTGGATTGGCGTGTCCCCAATGCTTCTTTATGGGATTGTCTCTTGGATTGACTGTGATCTCAGTCAGGGAGCAGGGGCGGTCGGGGGGAGTCCAGTGCGCTGTAGACTAAAGGTAAGTAAAACGCAAAAGGGTAGAATAATGGGATTATATCTGGAGCATAGGATACATTTCAGGAATGAGGGATGAATCTGGAGCATGGCGGCTGATGTATATCTGACTAAGCGAGGAGCAAATTCGAGGATTCAAAGTTCTGGGTATATCCATTGGGGGTTGCAGTCTGTATCGGGGCAGAATGGGGGAATTTCAACATAATGTTCAAAGTCAGTGAGCTGCGAGGATTCTAATGATCTACTTGCCATTCTCTCTGTCGCTCCCTGTCATTGCCCACCGGTGCTCCTATCCTTGATAGCCTATCACCAGTCATTCAGTTCTAATCTTATTACTCCTCCATCTCCAGTTTGCGTTAATGTGTGGGATGTGTATAAATATTTAGAGGCCATTATGTGTAAGTGTTTGTTTCTAACTTCCCTTTCCCACAGTTTTGTGAAGACTTTAAAGAAAATTGCCCATTGTGCGTACCCTGTGGCTTGAAACTTGCGGACAAGATGCAACTCCCGGTCGTCAGACATTTTGGCCTACAGGTTCTAGAGCACGTAATCAAGTAAGTAAGCGGATACTAAACAATGGGCATCCAAGAGAATGCGCTTTTTATTAAAGGGACACGTAGTCACTATAACCATTTCATCTTAAAACACATTCCAGCAGTTGAACTCTAAAGAAGGGTCTGGGGGGGTTACTTACCTCAGGAACATGGGGGGGACGGAGGGGATTACACACACACCGCACGACGCAAGTGAGAGCAGCCGAGGAGTAATACATGCCCAGCCACTGTCGGAGAATTGACTTTGCCAATACAGTCCGGGTTGTATTTGGAGCACATCCTGGTTTCCAGACTGAGGGACACTGGTGTTACATTCTATACGTCCAACAGCCATTGGACATCTTGCTGCTATTGAATAGCTCCAGGTGGCAACGCTTTTTGACATATACAGTGAACATTCAAATATTCGTATTTTTTTCGCATCTTTCTCTTTTTTTATTAATCTTTTTGAATTCTTTTTGATTTTTTAAATTTTTTAAAATTTTTATTTTTTTACCTACATTTTTCAACTAAAGAGAAGTATTAAGTGCTGGATCCACCTGAACATTTATAAACTCACAAACTCCATATATGTTGTATCTATAGCTGTACATATCCTGGGATGTATATACTATGAATTTTGTTAAATGTACCATAGATGAATTGATAAGATCATCACCAGTATACAATAGATGACTTGATAAATACAGTAGTGATTTACTTGACGTTCATGAATTGGTTCATATAACTAATTCCAATAAATTAATTCCATTTTTTGCATATTGAATAGCGACTTTTTCTTCTTTTTCATGCATACGAGTGCGGTATTAAAGTAATGGATTTTTGTATATATTATTGAGGTCTTCGTGGGGGATACCTCTAATACCTGCACCACCCAGTAATAGAGTGCCAACACAATTCATATTTTTGGAAACCTCCTCACCAGGCATAGCAGCACCGATGTGATGAGCTGCCGGGGACTCTTGTTTAGTATTAAAACATTCGCCTGATCCTTACCATACAGAACCAGGCCTTCTGATCTAATTTCAAATATCTGGGAAACTATCCAGCAGCTGGAAAAATGTAGACCTTAGCTAAATGACATTATGTACTCTCTCAGCACCTTTTCTTACAGTAACACGAGTGGGACCATCTCTGACCAAACGAAAATGGTTAAAGGGAATAACTGACGAAGTGATAGAAAAACATTCTTTAAAACACATAATAAATGAACGGATTTCACACCTATATCATTACCCACTATGTGAACTATTAAAATCGCTGGAGCTGGCCATCTGGATGCATAATCCAATCTGATTTCAATTGCATGCCTGTTATCAGGGCAACCCTCCTGTGTGCGAGTCTCTCCTGATGAATTCAGCCAATACCCGTAAGGGGAAAGAAGGCAAAGGCACACGTGCTGTGTGAGAGCAGCAGCAGCTCGGAGGGAATGACAGGCAATCTGAGAATTGAGAGAGAGAACATATGTTTTATTTAAACAAAGTAGTCTTAAAGTGTTGGGGACTTCTAAAGAAACCCTCCAATGCCCCGAAAAGAAATAATTGTTTAATAGATCTAATCCTAATGAAAACATGCAGCCTTACCAAGCCCTCTCCTTTACTGCAGCCTTACCAAGCCCTCTCCTTTACTGCAGCCTTACCAAGCCCTCTCCTTTACTGCAGTCTTACCAAGCCCTCTCCTTTACTGCAGCCTTACCAAGCCCTCTCCTTTACTGCAGCCTTACCAAGCCCTCTCCTTTACTGCAGCCTTACCAAGCCCTCTCCTTTACTGCAGTCTTACCAAGCCCTCTCCTTTACTGCAGCCTTACCAAGCCCTCTCCTTTACTGCAGCCTTACCAAGCCCTCTCCTTTACTGCAGCCTTACCAAGCCCTCTCCTTTACTGCAGCCTTACCAAGCCCTCTCCTTTACTGCAGCCTTACCAAGCCCTCTCCTTTACTGCAGCCTTACCAAGCCCTCTCCTTTACTGCAGCCTTACCAAGCCCTCTCCTTTACTGCAGCCTTACCAAGCCCTCTCCTTTACTGCAGCCTTACCAAGCCCTCTCCTTTACTGCAGCCTTACCAAGCCCTCTCCTTTACTGCAGCCTTACCAAGCCCTCTCCTTTACTGCAGCCTTACCAAGCCCTCTCCTTTACTGCAGCCTTACCAAGCCCTCTCCTTTACTGCAGCCTTACCAAGCCCTCTCCTTTACTGCAGCCTTAGCAAGCCCTCTCCTTTACTGCAGCCTTAGCAAGCCCTCTCCTTTACTGCAGCCTTACCAAGCCCTCTCCTTTACTGCAGCCTTACCAAGCCCTCTCCTTTACTGCAGCCTTACCAAGCCCTCTCCTTTACTGCAGTCTTACCAAGCCCTCTCCTTTACTGCAGCCTTACCAAGCCCTCTCCTTTACTGCAGCCTTACCAAGCCCTCTCCTTTACTGCAGCCTTACCAAGCCCTCTCCTTTACTGCAGCCTTACCAAGCCCTCTCCTTTACTGCAGCCTTACCAAGCCCTCTCCTTTACTGCAGCCTTACCAAGCCCTCTCCTTTACTGCAGCCTTACCAAGCCCTCTCCTTTACTGCAGTCTTACCAAGCCCTCTCCTTTACTGCAGCCTTACCAAGCCCTCTCCTTTACTGCAGCCTTACCAAGCCCTCTCCTTTACTGCAGTCTTACCAAGCCCTCTCCTTTACTGCAGCCTTACCAAGCCCTCTCCTTTACTGCAGCCTTACCAAGCCCTCTCCTTTACTGCAGCCTTACCAAGCCCTCTCCTTTACTGCAGCCTTACCAAGCCCTCTCCTTTACTGCAGTCTTACCAAGCCCTCTCCTTTACTGCAGCCTTACCAAGCCCTCTCCTTTACTGCAGCCTTACCAAGCCCTCTCCTTTACTGCAGCCTTACCAAGCCCTCTCCTTTTTCCCCTGAAGAGACTTCATAGGGAAATCTCCAGTCAGAGGCTTCTCACTGGTGTGTTTGTGTACGCAGCAAATCTCAGCCGGGGAATGTTTCCTAATTTATTTTCTATTCTCATAGAAATCAACACTTTTTAAAATTAGGTTTGAATACTGCTCACCTATAAAACACTACAGTAAACTGAAGTGCTTTTGGAGTATGGAGTGTCCTTGAATTGTTACATTTGTCAAACCAGATGGTTAAAAAAACGACAAACCTAGTCATAATAAGTTCACTTAAATGCCATACATTGTAATATATGTAAGAATGCAATATGAACTGCCTTGGGTTCAAATAGGGCACGGGTAGGCAACTTTATGCACTCCAGATAATGTGGACTACATTTCCCATAATGCTCTTACATCTATACTCAAAAAAACCATTATGGGAGGTGTAATCCAAAACATCTGTAGTTACGAATGTTGCCTGGCTCAGGAATAGGCCATAATCCAAGCACAGCCACTGCGTAGATATTTTGGTTAGGGTAGCACGGACGGTGACTGGTTATTATGGGCAGGGTAGCACGGCCGGTGACTGGTTATTATGGGCAGGGGGGCACGGCCGGTGACTGGTTATTATGGGCAGGGGGCACGGCCGGTGACTGGTTATTATGGACAGGGGAGCTCGGCTGGTGACTGGTTATTATGGACGGGAGCACGGCCGGTGACTGGTTATTATGGACAGGGGAGTACGGCCGGTGACTTCTTATTATGGACAGGGGAGCATGGCGTTGACTGGTTATTATGGACAGGGGAGTACGGCCGGTGACTTCTTATTATGGACAGGGGAGCATGGCGGTGACTGGTTATTATGGACAGGGGAGTACGGCCGGTGACTGGTTATTATGGACAGGGGAGCATGGCGGTGACTGGTTATTATGGACAGGGGAGTACGGCCGGTGACTTCTTATTATGGACAGGGGAGCATGGCGGTGACTGGTTATTATGGACAGGGGAGTACGGCCGGTGACTTCTTATTATGGACAGGGGAGCATGGCGGTGACTGGTTATTATGGACAGGGGAGTACGGCCGGTGACTTCTTATTATGGACAGGGGAGCATGGCGGTGACTGGTTATTATGGACAGGGGAGTACGGCCGGTGACTTCTTATTATGGACAGGGGAGCATGGCGGTGACTGGTTATTATGGACAGGGGAGTACGGCCGGTGACTTCTTATTATGGACAGGGGAGCATGGCGGTGACTGGTTATTATGGACAGGGGAGTACGTCCGGTGACTGGTTATTATGGACAGGGGAGCATGGCGGTGACTGGTTATTATGGACAGGGGAGCACGGCCGGTGGCTGGTTAATATTAGCAGAATAGCCTGTCCCCATGCATTTTACCTGTGTAGTTATCAATGGCTGTCATTAAGCTAGCTCTCTCTACTTTAAATAGAACGTGTGCAAATTCACCCCTTTGTGGTTTCAGACACTTCCAATACGCCTTAAAGAAATAGACTTATGGTTTCCTCTCTATGCTGCACTCACAGTTAGGAAACTTGCGGTCACACACCTGCAGCGGCAGATGGTCTCTTGTACTAGAAAGCTGTTAGTCTGTAAACGAGGCACACCACTTTAGGAAATGTTCTGACTGAAGGCGTTCTGTAAGGTTCTCATTAATATCTGGGAAGCAAATCGCTAATAATGTTAAGAATGCTCTAATCTGTTAGGAAAGTGAGGTTTGCAATGAAGAGAATTAGGGATCGACCGATATTGATTTTTTTCGAGCCGATACCGATATTCTGTGAACTTTCAGGCCGATAGCCGATATAATTTGCCAATATTCTGTATATTTACCATTTTGGAAAATAAAAAACTATTTCTAAAGGTAAATGCACAAAATATACATGCCACGTGTAGTGGATACAGTGTGTTTAGACAGGGGAGCTGTGTGTATTTGTTTTGTGGATGCAGTGTGTGTGTGTGTAGTGTGTGTGTGTAGTGGATGCAGTGTGTGTGTGTGTAGTGGATGCAGTGTGTGTGTGTGTGTAGTGGATGCAGTGTGTGTGTGTGTAGTGGATGTAGTGTGTGTGTGTGTGTGTGTTTGTGTTGTGTGTGTGTGTAGTGGATGCAGTGTGTGTTTGTGTTGTGTGTGTGTGTAGTGGATGCAGTGTGTATTAGTGTAGTATGTGTATATAATGAAAGCAAAGTGTTTGTGTAGTGTGTAAGTAGTGTGCGTAAAGTGAATGCAGTGTGCGTGTGTAAAGTGCTGTATATACTAAATGCAAAGTGTGTGTGTTTGTGTAGCGTGTTTATATAATGTATAGTGTGTGTATATAATGCAGTGTGTTTGTGTAGTGTGCATTATATAAACACACTACACAAACACACTGCCTTATATACACAGTGTGTTTGTGTAGTGTATGTGTATATAATGGGGTGTGTGTGTGTGAGGGGGCATTTTTTATTAAATTATTATTTTTATTTTTTTTATATTTAATTATTATTATTTATATTTTGTTGCCCCCCCTCCCTGCTTGTTGCCTGGCCAGGGAGGGGGGATATAGTATTCCCTGATGGTCCAGTGGCATTGGCTGAGCTGTGGGGGGGGTGGGCAGCAAGCGTTTACTCACCTCCCAGAAGCTCCTCCAGCTCCCAGTGGGAGGTGAGTAAACGCTTGCTGCCTGCCCCCCCAGGACCGCCGGGCTTGTAATGAGCCTGGCGGTCCTAGGAGGTATTATCGGCAATATCGGTATCTGAATTGGCCGATTCCGATATTGCCGAAAAATACCGAATATCGGTAAAACCGATAATTGTTCGATCCCTTAAGAGAATGCAGTGTTTAGATAGCAGGAACCCATATCTAGGAGATGCAGCGATTTGCAAGGGATACCTTGCTGCATGAATAGGGGCCTTGGTTTTCTGTCCATAGAGATGGAGAGATGGTACTAGTCTTGTTGGCTCTCATTGAATTAGCAGTGCTGGCTAAAAAAAAAAAGGTTTTAATCCTAAAATTGGCAAGCTGGTGCTCGATTGCTTCTGCTCAGTGCTCTCAGTAACTCCCTATTAAGAAATAAGAGTAAAAAAGAAACATCACTTTTTTTTTTTCTTCATTCTTTATTTTTCTGTGCCAGAGAAGTAATAAAATTATAACGACAATGCCACAACAGCGAAATGCGTATTTGCAACTTAGACATTCACGTGACATGGTGAAATAGCATACATGTTTTTAACAATAGATATGTTTAAGCAACGTATATCAAGAGGACGGTGCGTGTGGTGCATTCGTAGAGTTTGATACGTTGTGGGGTATTACAAAAGGATTGGTATAAATTCAAAAGGTAAAGCTCAGTTAGTAGGAAGGAGTGAAGAAGGGAAATGAAACTCACTATTGGGGGGTCTGCCGGTTATACAGGTTGGTACCAGGGTGTGCCAGAGAGTTTACGTGTTGTAATTTAATCACTGAGGAGAAGTGGTGCAAAGTGTTCAGAGAGAACTGCTGATCTTGATAAGGTATTCTTGGAGGTGGTAATGCGCTGGCTATGTGTTTAGGTTTGCTTAAGCACTTTGCATTGTTAGGTACCCCTAAACGTGGGAGGGGATGGGGGGTAAGGTGTCTTGCCAGAGAACATTACTTTTCTGGTAGAAGTGCTTATATAATGGGCCCCTATTAAGGTTTGTGGGGAACTAGTCAGAAAGTTTAAACCGAGATAGCAATGAGGCATTGATAAAGAGAAATAACATAAACTTGAGCACTGACTGCAGCGGTATGTTCCTGGCTTCTCTCGGTTCGGAACAGTAAAGCTAGCATGGCATCCACGTGTAGTCAGGTGGCAGGGCGATCTTCAGCTCCAGCTCTTTGGATGAATGGTGTGACAGTAGCGGGGTTCCAGGCCCCGACTTGAGTGGTGGCGTCAGAGCGGACGTCGTTATAGCCAGTCCCAGGGATGTGAGGAGTGATGGTGCCTTGGCCAGAGAGGTGAGGGTGTGGGTTGTTCTGTGGTGGGTCACTAAGAGGAATTCGGTGCTCCCCATCGGTACTTTTGCTCCTCAGGGCTGCCATGTTTTGTCCCTTATCTTGGGATGTGGTGCAGCGCAGTATGACATCACGGTTCGTATTGAGTGAGGACCTGGTAGGGAAGGTGATTATGTTCACTCTGTCCGTAGCAATTTTCTTTGCCATGGCCGGGGGCAATATACTCGCCAACAGCCGTCTCACATAATGAGGCAGTTCGTCGAGTGAGACAGTGGCCGGTATGCCACGGATTTTGACGTTGTTGTGTCTGTATGTACCCTGTAGGGAGAGCGCTTGGTGTGATTTGGTAAGCTGTTGTACCTCAGTTTGTACATTTGAGAGGCCAGCATGGATGTCTATAATGTCCTCTTCAGTAGCTCGCACTCTGTCAGTGGTGTTTTGCATATCTGTCCTTAGTACTGCAAGTTCTGCTGCGAGTAACTTGTTAAAGTCATGTAGTACAACTTTCAGATCATGCATACTCGTGGGACTGGAATCCTCCGTGGTCCCTGCTGGTGCTTGTTGCATGTTGAGTGTGTCAGCCATGACTCTTGTGAGTCATGTTGCTCGGGTAATGTGGCCATTGAGGCAGCAGGGATTTTCTCTGCGCGTGCCATCTTGGTCTGCGCTTGTTTCTGGAGCATGGCTCCGATGTCTTTATGGTCGGACGGAGGGTTCGGCTTTTGGGAGCGCCGTCCCATGGTAGGCATCTGGGCCACTGGTTCGGGTTCTGACTGTGGTCGGGCCAGGTATTTAAGCTCCCAGTGCTCATAAACTCCGCCGAGCAGGGTGCCCAAGTCTGGGATCTCTCGTGTGGTGTAGGCCCCAGGCCTGCGTCTCGACTTGGGCGCATTTTTTTGGAGAAAGAAAGGCATCCATTGGTGGGGGGTATAGCTCCTGCGTCTTTTGGAGGATCTTTGAATGTCCGATTGTGTGAGTGGACGCAGATATGGGCGAGATTGTGGACGATCGACCCCCCCTCCCCGAAACATACTTTTTTTTTTCCCTCTAACATTCTCATTGACCTGAAATACAGGGACAGGGTGATTGGGCATTGACAGTTTAACCCCTTCATGTGAGCCACCGCCCAGTACTTCCTCGCTCCACACCAATTTAATTGCAATGAAGTTTATATGGTGCCTGGAGTGTTGTGTGTTTTTTTTTGTTTTTTAGCTGCTCAGAATTAAAGTTCCTTTCATGTATTTATTAATAAGTATAAGTATTTTTTTCAGTTTTAACATTGTGCTCTCCTGTTAATTCTTATCTCCTTAGGTTTCGGTGGAATAATATGTCCAGTGAAGACAAGTTGTGTTTGAAGTACAGTGTTATGGAACTTATATCAAATGTAAGGAAAACTGTAGCGACGATTCACTTAACTCGGAATTTGCTTTAGCAAATGTGTCTGATTTCACTCAGCTCAGTCCTCCTTCATTCAATAGTGAATTCAGTGATGAACAGAGGAATTAACAAAGAACTAACTTCTAACCCAATTAAGCCAAATTAATCCCTGCTATTAATTAATTGAAGTTATGCGGATGGGTGTTTCTAGGTGCCATCTTAGCTTCAGAGTTTAAACTGTTTGGCAATGGTTTAACCCTAAAATTGGGGCCACCATGCACTAGTACACTGAAGTCCCTCACCCAGATTGGGGGTCACCACTTTTACTGCCTTCACTTTCAACATTTCTATTTAGATATGTATCCTCTAAATCCTGCTGGAAACATGAAGAATGAAACTTTATTAGCTTTTAGGAACACCTTTAGTGGCCACTCCTCTGACAGCCACTAGAGGTGCTTCCTGTGATAGTGCTGCACATGCCCAACGCTCTGCGTGGAGACGCTGAACACTCCCCATAGTGATGCATTGAATCAATGTATCTTTATAAGGAGATGCTGATTGGCCAGGAAGGAATTTGGACTTGCCCCGTCTCCTTGCCTGAGATAATCAAGATTCTGAAGATGTCAGCCAAGGAGGCGGGTCGGGGGCGGCACAGCATCTGTTGACCCATGTAATGCTGGAAAAAAGGTGTTTTTTTAAAACTTATTTATGGGGTGGGGCAGGCGGCAGAGACCCTAAATGTTTTTTTAATGCTATAGGGTCGGGAATACATATTTGTGTTATATTTAATACGTATTTATTTTCCTGACGTTCCTTAATTTTTGGGAAATGTGGTAATGGCATGAAAAATCCTTAATATACACGTTGTTGCTTAGGCCAAAAATATTGTTAATCATGTTAATTGTGCTTTTAAGAGTTGTTTTGTTTTGTTTTTTTTCATCTACCTACAGGGGATGAACTCTGTGCTTGAGGAGGAAGCCCATATTAAGGACGTGTTTGCCCGCATCATAGTGGAAATGATAAAGAGAGAGTGGCCTCAGAACTGGCCGGACATGCTGAATGAGCTGGAAGCGCTCACCAAGCAAGGGGTATGGATCCTTTATCTTCACATAACAGCTGGGAGGGATTCCGCACAGTAGCTACAGTAAACTACAGTATGTTAATAGAACATTAGTCACCAGAACCACTACGGTGTCATGTGCCATTCAGCTAAATGTTGTGGTTCTGGTGTCTATAGCCTGTCCATGTTGACTCTTCAATGTAATTGCTTCCTTTGCAGAGAAAAGGCAGTGTTTAGATTGCTCAAAAAAATGCAGAGTCTCTCGTCTGATTAAAAGCTGGGTAAAACAGAAGATTAGTGCAGCGCCTAAATAGTCACTTTTATGGAGCTTCAATACAGCTCCAACTTATGTGCCTGGGCGGAATGATCCCCACCTGAGGACAAAGTGTAGTGCTGATTCTTCCTATAGTCGTGGTTGTAGGAGGTATCCTCATA
The DNA here is from genome assembly GCF_036172605.1 of Pelobates fuscus. Taxonomy (NCBI): domain Eukaryota; kingdom Metazoa; phylum Chordata; class Amphibia; order Anura; family Pelobatidae; genus Pelobates; species Pelobates fuscus. The sequence goes on along the minus strand of NC_086318.1, from coordinate 449,093,455 downwards.
AAAATAATATAGATTAAAAAAAACCTGAAGTCTGTTGTTAATTCATAGAATGTTAAACAAAAATCTGCACACAAGTCAAGCCATAAGACCTGCTTTTCCCACAGATATCCCATAACTGCAGCGATGTTACAGCCGCAAAGGATTCTGGGCATATGCAAATTAGTTTAGCAAAGAATCATATTTTTGCCTCATTCCGTTTTTTTGTTTTTTGTTTTTTTTAATCTTTATTTTAGCAGTGCTTGATCAATACAGAAGAGCTTGCATTGCCACAGCATGTGCAAGTCGGTAATCAACATAGTTTAACAATTAGTGGCATTGGTAGTGTGGCACATTTTTAATATAGTACATGACTATTATAGGTAACAAGTGAAACTGGTAGTTTATGAATATACAGCTCCCGCCGTGGGTATGTAAAATATCTATGTGTGTGCAAGGCAGGGTGCTTTAGATGCCTCAAATACCAGAGAGCTATATCAAGACTGGTGTACTGGGTACATGATAGAGAGGCCGGATCCCCCTTACTTTACCCTTAGGGTGATAGTGTTAGTAGTTCTACAGTGGGAAAAGGGGGGGGGGGGGCAACTGGGGTGGTGTATAGAGGGATATAATGAGAGGTTCAATACTATTATCACATGTGATGAGCAGTACAAAGAGAGTTATAACGGTAAGCTTTTAAAGTAAATAAACAGATATGTGAGATAAGAGCTCTTTGATTAGGGGGCGCAGGGACCTTCTCCAGTTCATGGTGGCTTTGGAGAGATCGGGGTAGGAGGTCAGCGAATAGCCCTCAAAGTGGAGGGGGGTTTTGTTGCGTGTGGCTGCCATGAGGGCGAGGCGATCTCTGCCTTGTTGGAAGCGGATGATCACGTCGTTTCCACCCTCTGGGGTGCTTGTCGTTGGTCTGGAGATCCGATGCCAGCTATCCAGTGGCATAGATTTGGCCTGCTTAGCTGTGAAGAGAGTGCTAAACAGCCTGCGGAATAGGTGCGGTAGTTCTGTGGTTTCCACTGCGTCAGGTAGGCCGCAGACTTTGACATTTTTCCAACGCCGTTTGTCTTCTAGAGCTATTAGCTTATCTTGCTGTTGCTGGTGGGCCTTTTGCAGGGTTAGCAGTTGCTGTTCTACTGTCGCTAGCCTGGTCTCATGTGCGGCCGTGTTTAGCTCTGTATTTTGTAGTCTGCCCGACACTCCGCTTATTTCCTCGCGGAACGTGCTGATGTCCGCTGCAATATTGCGGCGTAGCTCCCCAAGCTTGTTTCTCAGAGCCTCCTCCGTAACCGGTGGCTTTGCAGGTAAGTGGGTCAATTTGGTCGGCGCCTGGGCGCCATAGTCATCCTCCTCTGACCCGGATGCCTTGCTAAACGAGTTGAACCTGTCTTCCATCTGCATCACCATTGTAGGCCTCTGCGTGGTCTGGGGCCTCTGCAGGAGATCACCGATATCTGCGGTAGCCGGGGATCTACCCGGCTTGGATTTTTGTTGCGTCGCCCCATACTCTCGGCCTTGCTGTGTCCAGGAGTGCTCTCAGATTGACTTTTTCCGCTGTATTTCGCCGTATTTGGGGCTTATTTGCACGGAGCTCAGTGCATGTACGGCCTCTCGGTATGGCTGCTAGCTCCGCCCCCGCCTCATTCCATTTTAAACATGGATTCCTTTTAATCTGTGTTTGCTGTATACAACAGCTTGAAACACAATATAGGAAAAGATACAAAGCCAGTGAACCACTCATGGACTGCTGTTACGTTGTTAATGCAACTCGTCAGCATGAGGTTGGTTACTGGTTTGCATATTGAGGCTTGGGAAGGAAAATCCAAATACGTTATGGTGGGGAAAAATTGTGATTGAAAACCCCTTCCACCTGAAGTCTGTGGATAGTTAATACAATGTTAAACAAAAATCTGCACACCAGTCAAGCCATAAGACTTGCTTTTCCCACAGAAATCCCATAACTGCAGCGATGTTACAACCGCAAAGGATTCTGGGTGGGCATATACAAATCTTTGTTAAACTAATTTGCATATGCCTGCCCATAATTCTTTGCGGTTGTAACATTGCTGCAGTTATGGGATTTCTGTGGGAAAAGCCAGTCTTATGGCTTGACTGGTGTGCAGACTTTTGTTTAACATTGTATTAACTATATATATATAACCACAATAGGGTACACCGTAAATATGGAGCATAAAGCACAACAAAAAAAAGATAAAAAACCTACTCACATGCTTAACTGCAAAGTATAAAAATCTTCCCTTAAGCCACATAAAAATGTATAGGTACAATTGCAACAATATAACAATAACAGAGTAGCAATAATATATTATATTTCTTGTATCAACACTAGATGGCAACATCATTTAGAACCTAAAGTATTGGGAATACAAACCTATATCCCTAATGCCTTAGTGTGTCCCCAAAAAAATTATTAAAATAAAGCTTTTGACTTCCCTTTTTTCAGTATTTCGGCTCCCTTGGCACTTCTTATCGCTCTTTCTCCTGCTACATCATCGAGAAGGCATGGTCCCTTCATGTTGGTCCAATACAGTGCTGCAGGTAGAGGAGCATTGGGGATCTGGTGCACATGCGGAGTGAGTGCTGTGCGAGCATCAAAACTTCCCCATAGGAAAGCAATGAGTCGGTGCTTTCTTATGGGGGCGTCATGTGACCAAGCTTTATTCGGTCAGTGACACGGAAGTGGCTTTAGTGGTTGTCGGCAAGGGCTGCGTTTGGCTCTGTTCCCACCCTGCCTCCTTGGCTGAGTTCATCAGAATCTGCTGAGGAGAAATGTTCACTGTTAAAGATGAATGGGTTTATCCATGGTCTGAGAATGCCACAATTCCACCTGTGTACAATATGGTAGCAGACTGGGGCAATTGCACCTCTGATGATGCAGCCCTTGCCCTTGCCAAACAGTCCTATTTTTCCTCTCTCATTAGTTCATGTTCCCGCAACCCCAGGCGTCTCTTTGACACCTTTAATTCTCTTCTTCGCCCTGCTGTGGCCACCCCCAAAACTAACCTTACTGCTGATAACTTTGCATGTTACTTCACTGACAAGATTGAACAGCTAAGGAAAGAATTCTCCCCTCCTTGCCTTTCTGTTTCTCAACCACACATAGATAATGCCTTTCCTACCCTTCAGACATTCTCCCCAGCTACTGACCAAGAGGTGGCTGCTCTTCTTTGCTCCTCTCGCCCCACCACTTGCCCGCTCGATCCTGTCCCATCTCACCTTATCAGATCTCTCTCCACTTGTCTCGTGCCTTCTCTAACACACATCTTCAACTGCTCGCTCTCTTCTGGCATCGTCCCTGCTGACCTTAAACATGCCACTGTAGTACCTATACTAAAAAAACCATCCCTCGACCCATCCACCCTCTCTAACTACCGTCCCATATCCCTGCTCCCTTTTTCCTCAAAGCTTCTGGAAAGACTTGTCTTTACCCGTTTGTCTCATTTCCTCAATTCCAACTCTCTCCTTGACCCCTTCAATCTGGCTTCCGCCCTCTCCACTCTACAGAGACTGCCCTTATCAAAGTCACTAACGACCTAATCGCAGCTAAATCCAAAGGCCACTACTCCATACTAATTCTTCTTGACCTCTCAGCGGCCTTTGACACCGTTGATCATGCTCTCCTTCTTCAAACTCTTCAATCGCTTGGTCTCTGTGGCTCTGTCCTCTCGTGGCTTTCCTCTTATCTCTCCCAACGCTCATTCAGTGTCTCCTTTTCTAATGATACCTCCTCCCCTCGCCCTGTCTCGGTTGGAGTCCCCCAAGGCTCCGTCCTTGGTCCCCTTCTATTTTCTCTTTATACTGCCTCTCTTGGCAAACGTATTACCTCTTTTGGATTCCACTACCACCTGTACGCTGATGACACCCAGCTATATCTCTCCTCCCCGGACCTCTCCCCTGCTGTCCTGCAACGTGTCACTGCTTGCCTTTCTTCCATCTCTGACTGGATGTCCTCCCGCTTTCTGAAACTCAATCTCTCAAAAACTGAGCTCCTTGTCTTTCCTCCTCCTAATACTGATCCTCCTCTTTCGCTCTCCCTTCAAGTTTGTGGTACCAACATCAGTCCATCCTTGCAAGCGCGATGTCTTGGCGTCATACTTGACTCTGGTCTCACCTTTGAGCCTCACATCCAGCATGTTGCCAAATCCTGTAGATTCCATCTTAAAAACATAGCCCGCATCCGCCCCTTTCTTGCACCAGATACTACCAAGGAGCTTGTCCATGCTCTAGTAATTTCCCGCATGGATTACTGTAACCCTCTCCTGATTGGTCTTCCCAAAAGCCGTACTGCACCCCTACAGTCTGTAATGAATGCTGCTGCTAGACTGATTTTCCTCTCTAGTCGTTTCTCTCACACCTCACCCCTCTGCCAGTCCTTACATTGGCTTCCTGTATGCTATAGGAGTCAATTCAAGGTACTAACTCACACCTATAAAGCACTGAACAACTCTAGCCCCTCTTATATCTCCTCACAGATCCATAGGTATGTCCCTTCTCGGTCTCTCCGCTCTGCCCGTGACCACCTCCTGTCCGTTGTCCGCACTCGTACGGCCAACTCGCGCTTGCAGGACTTCTCGCGGGCGGCTCCCTTCCTATGGAATAGCCTGCCTACCGCCATCAGACTCTCCCCTAGTCTTGCATCTTTTAAGAAGTGCCTTAAAACCCATCTCTTTAGGAAAGCTTATGGCCTCCAAGACTAACCAATACCTCACATACCTGTCTCTTGCCCTCTCCTAAAGGGCAGCCCACCTTATTTGATTGCAAATTCCTGTCCTAATGTGTTTTACACCCCACCTCCTATAGAATGTAAGCTCGATCGAGCAGGGTCCTGTTCAACCTATTGTTTCCTGTAAGTTTATTTGTAATTGTCCTATTTATAGTTAAATCCCCCCTCTCATAATATTGTAAAGCGCTACGGAATCTGTTGGCGCTATATAAATTGCAATAATAATAATAATAATGATAGTATGTTCCAGCTTGGCCGCAACTCCTTTGGCATGTATCAGATGAGTCATTTGATGTAGGCATTCAAGCATGAAGTTCCACTGAAGAGTTTTGTAGAAAGTTTGGCATTGGCCTCCCAGATGTCCTACCAATACTTCTGATAAAGTTCTTTAGTTTCTAATCTTAGAAAAAGTTTCTTCAAGTAAGTGAAGCCTATTCAGCAAGTACCGCTTGTGTTTTTGCCTGACCAACTGTGATAAAATCTGAAATATGTAATATATCTGGATGGTGTAAGCTGTAGAGGTCTTGGGGTTGCCTTCTAGGTCAAAACATGATTTCTATATAGAGGCATAAGTGGTGAGAAATTTGATGTAAGGGAAACCTAGACAGCCACTAGAGGACACTTCCGGGATTCTAGCACAGGTTTTCTGTGCTAGAGCGTCGCTGGATGTCCTCACGCTGTGCGTCGCTAAAATCCCCATAGGAAAGCATTGAAAAGCATTTTCAATGCTTTCCTAAAGAGAGGTTTAATGCATGTGCGCATTCCCTATCTTAAAAACAGGAAAATATTCTTCTATGCCATCCAACTACAGACCCATATCATTAATCAATTTAGATATAAAAATGCTCTAAAAAAATTATAGCTAATTAAAATCATGAATTCCAAAAATTATCCACGAGAAGCAATCGAGGAACCCTATAGATAGTAAGCATTCCTAGTGGAGTTGATAGATCCAAAACGGGCATAGCCCTTTTGGCCCTTAGCGCCGAAAAGACCTTTGATAGAGTCAGTTGGAATTTCTAACATTTCGTTCTTTACCATTTTGGTCTAACTGTCTCAATTAATAAAAAAAATGATGTCCCTACACACTAATCCAACAGCAAAGTTCAAATGGGACTTGTCAGGACTGCCCTTTGGGCCCCTCTGCTCTATATACTTTCAACTGAACCTTTGGCCATTTTGATCCGTAATAACAATGATGGGCAATCAATATATGTAAAATAACTCTATGTATGGATGATGTCCTCCTATCCATTACAAATCCCTCTGAGTCAATTTGGGATGTTTTTGCTGCCATTAATATATTTAGTAACTATTCAAACTACAAAATTAACATTAATAAAGCTCTGATTTTGGTTAAATGGCTTTCTAGCGAAACGTTGTCTGATTTAAAATCACCGTTTCATTTTAACTGGAATAAAACTTTTATTGACTAATTGGCATCAAAATCACCCCTAGTGTTACATATATGGTGGATCTTAATTATTCAGAAATGCTTAAAACACTCTTAGGTTATCTTTCCTCTCGCAGAGGCTTAGAAATCTTGTGGCTTGGACACATCAATGTTACCGCATATGTTCTCCCTAAAATTCTTTATTTACTCTGAACTATTCCTTCTCAGCGTGAATTATAGAATATTGGTCAAATTTGAAACAATGTTTGGAGAATATATATTGTTGGGTAAAAAAACAACTAGAATTACCTATAACAGGGGTAGTCAACCTTTTTCTACCTACCGCCCACTAATGCATTTTTCTTGATGGAAAAATGTCTTTACCGCCCACCAGTTTTCGCGCAAGTGCAGATTTTTTTTTAGAAAGGAGGTTTTTTTATATAAAAAAAAAAATGTTCGTACATTTATCTTTTTATTTCTACTTAATGCGTGTTTATAATGTTTTTAACTTTATAAAGTTTAATGAGAAAACAATAAAATAAATTGAAATTACCTTTCCTAGTGATTAATGAGATCCTTGAGGTTGATGCTGCGAGACTAAATATTTGATATCTGGTTTGATTTTCGTAAGGAACAAATGAAGGTCTCCTCTTTCGTGATATTCAGACGATTTCTCTGTTTGTTCATAATATGATTTCTCACCAGTGCGTCAGCTCCCCTCCTCAATCTCCCTCCCCCCCCCCCTTCTTTCTTTTTTTTTTTCACCTTCCTTATAGCAATGCTCAGCAGGAAGGCTGAGCTAGGTAGCCCACTCATTATTATTATTATTATTAGCCAACAACAATACTCTCCTTTTCCTTTTTATATTTTTTATTTTCCTTCTTTCTCCTCTTTTTACAAGTACTCTGCTCCTTCTTTCTCCTATTCTACAAGTACTCTGCTCCTTTTTTCTCCTATTTTCCAAGTACTCCACTCCCTGCTATCATGTATCCCCCTTCCTACTCCAACTCCTCCCCTTCCTCTACCCACGTGTTGCACATTTGTTCACAAGCGCACGTGTTTGTATGTGCGTACGCGCGCAGAATATGGGCGCACATGCGCATTCAGGCACACACGCTCGCGCTTTCATGCACTCGCATCTGCAACCTCTCACTTCCTGCTTACCACTGAGTGTGCGAGAGATTAATAGAGCGTTCATCTCTCTGGATGGAGGGAGGATTCTGCTACTGCCCACCTGGAATCCCAAAACGCCCACTAGTGGGCGGTAGGGACCAGGTTGACGACCCATGGCCTATAATATACTCATAAAAAAAGACAGAGGGGTGTCCTATCTGGATATATATAATTTGCATGAGGCTGCGATGCTAACTCATTTTACCGCATGGTTAAACTCAAGGGGGACACTATAATCACCAGAACTACAGCTAAATGTAGTTGTTCTGGTGAGTATAATAACTCCCTACAGGCATTTTCAAACACTGCCTCTTCAGAGAAAATACAGTGTTTACATTGCCCCCTAGGGACAACTCCAGTGGCCACTCCTCAGATGACCACTGGAAGTGCTTCCTGGGGTAGTGCTGCACAGTGTGCCGTTCAGCATCTCCACCCTCTGCATGGAGACACTGGACTTTCCTCATAGAGATTTCCAGAGTTCTCAGTGGCCAAACACGATTTTTTTTTTTTTTTATCTTTTCAATTATAAAAACATATAACATCTTGTAAATAACATGTATATATTACATCAATGTTGTTATAAGGAGACAATAGTAACAAGACATACACAGGCATGTATCATAATCTTCCAATCTTTATATACGTTGACCATAATACATGCTGTCTCTCCAGTCTCTTAATGTATTATTGAATTAATTCTTGCAAAAAGCATTTCTCCAGAGTTAAGTGCTACAATATTGCCTATTCTTAAACCAGCAAACAATATAAACCTTGTTACCAACTACCGCCCGATCTCCCTTATAATCTTGGATATAAAAATACTATTCAAAATTCTAGCAAATAGACTAAGCAAAGTCATCCCGGAATTATTAAGCAGCGATCAATCGGGGTTTGTAAGGGAAAAGATCGGGAGGTGATAATCTTCGGAAAATTGCCAATATAAGCCTGAAGATTAATAAGGAAAAATGACCAACTGTTTTCATTGCTGTCGACGCCGAAAAGGCATTTGACAGTGTGAGTTGGCAATTTTTAGATAAAATATTGACAGCATTCGGAATTGTGGGTACTTTTAAAGATCTAGCTCATACACTAATCCCAAGGCAAAAGTATATGGTAATGGCTTGAATTCACACTGGTTTGACATTAGGAACGGTACACGTCAGGGGTGACCTTTGGCCCTTCTGATGTACGTTCTTTCTATTGAACCTCTAGCAGCATATATTTGGGAATCTAAAAATATTTCAGGAATATTAACAGGAGAGAGTGAGCAAAAAATAACGCTATTTGCAGATGATATAATATTAACTCTCACTCTATTCCCTCTGTAATGGAATGCATAGATAACTTTAGCCGCTTCTCTAACTATACAATTTATTTACAAAGAACTCAAATAATACACCGAAATTTAACCCAAGGCCAAGTAAAATTACTTAAGCTAAAATATAAATGTAATTGGGATTCACAATCTATAAACTATCTTGGAACTAAATTTTAACTTCGACATAGAAACTTGAATAAACTTGAAAGATCAGATTTTAAAAATGGGGAAATACAATACGTTCCTGGATGGGCAGACTAAATACGATAGAGGCGTACTTGGTGCCCAAACTGGAAAAAAAAATTTCGTACGATCCCATTAAGAGTACCAAATAATATATTGAATCTCTTCAATAAGTTATTTTACTCCTTTGTGTGGTCTGATAAAAAAGCGAGATTTAATAAATAATGTCAACACACCTACGAGAGGGAGGGATTGTCCTTCCCTAATATTCTTGTTCTTCTTAGATTGGGGAAGCATAAAATCTAGATAGAAAACATGGTATAAGTTCGAGAAGGAGCAATGTGGTAAGATAGATCCCTTTCTTCTAGTTTGGCTAGGTAATAAATAGTTTAAAAATCTAGAAATTGATAACTCGATAATCAAATATTCAAATATTTAAATCAACTGACCCTATAAAAAAGTTATTTTATGCTCAAAACCAAAATTCTTGTAAAGCCCCACTTAAAATGATTAAACTGTCCATACAAGATCTCAACCTAACAAAGTGGTTGGAAAAAGGTATAGTAAAAAGTCGTCATTTAGGATCTAATATATCTCCTCACACCTTTTTAGATCTGCAACAAAAATATAATTTGCCCAACAATGAAAAATTGACATATATTTAAGAATTACAAATTATTATATTTTTTTTTCTACAAAAATGCAATTGGTAGACTAGTCTCCTTTAGATACAGTTCTTTATGGGTCAAGTCCTAAAAATCTTCTAAAATCAGACAGATCATCAACAAATTTACTCCTGAAGTTAAAACAAAAACCATTATAAAGTGGGAAGAAGATTTAGGTTATTATTTTTCTCATCAATTATGGACAGATTCTATGGACCATCTTAGAGAATCAGTACATTGTACAAACATATTAGAAAATTACTATAAAATCCTTAATAGATGGTATCTAGTTCCCACTAGATTTTGTAAATTTAAAGGATCACCATAGTGCCAGGAAAACCAACTCGTTTTCCTGGCACTATAGGGTCTTTGGGTCCCCCCTCCTTCAAGTTCCCGGCTCAAAAGGAGTTAAGGGGTTAAACACTTACCTTTCTCCAGTGCTGGGGACTCTCATCCCTCTTCTGACTCATCTGCCGCATGCGCGGCAAAAGCTGTGTGCGCATTCAGTCAGTCCATAGGAAAGCATTTCTCAATGCTTTCCTATGGACGCTGGCATCTTCTCACTGTGAAAATCACAGTGAGAAGTGCGGAATCGTCTCTAGCGGCTGTCAATGAGACAGCCACTAGAGGCTGGATTAACCCTATTGAAACTATGTTGACAGCTGCAGGGTTAACCCTAGATGGACCTGGCACCCAGACCACTTCATTGAGCTGAAGTGGTCTGGGTGCCTATAGTGGTCCTTTAAAGCTCATTACTCAAACCAATGTTGGAGATGTAATATTAAAACATATTTGGTGGGATTGTTCTAATTTGAATCCGATTAAGGCTTTTGTAATACAGCTTTTTAAGGACCTAGATTTAAAGCTATTGTAATTGACTCCTGAAAAGTTTTTTTTCATATAAATATTATGGGTTTAAGAAATTCTGAAAAGTATCAGTTAATAAATATATTAATGGCAATAAAGATCTGTATTTCCAGATACTGGAAGAGCGTAGAAATTCATTTTCTAGCTGAAATTATAATCCAAATTAACCACCAAGGGGTATTATTATTTTAATAATGGAAATATCATGCCATAATATAATAGATGGTTTGAATATTCTAACATGAGAAATTGATTATTAAATTAACCGATTGGGCATGAATGTAAGATTGAATCTGTGACAGTACCTGAAACTGTATCTGGATCATCAAATTCTCAAACACGCTCTTTCTATGGTGCAGTTTCCTTGCACAGTAAGATTGTCTGTTGGTTTGAGATTATTTCCGAATGAGTTTAAGAAATTCTACATTTACACCTAAACCCATGGGACATGTTTGTAATAGACCAGGAGTCTGCAAACCTGGAGCTTGTATGTGATGACTCTGCATGTAAATGGGCAGGAAAGTGTGAGGATCATAGAAACCATTAGGTGCAATGTATGGGTTCACAGCCTGGTCAAACATTACACCTATATTACTGGGCAGTATTATATCATATGTTGCTTACCCCAATCTTACAATGACTATATCTTCATTGGGCAATACATGAAATGTCCATATTACGAGTCTACACCCAATTATTTAAAATCCAAATTAATGTATAATTTCCAGCACTGAAGCATACTTACCAAACCACTCCTCCCTCTCTATTGTGTCCCATAAACAAAGACAGGCCTGGATGGATTTACCTAGTCCGTTACACCAGATACTAACCGGCATTTTCTTCTGTGATCATTTCAGGAAGTGCAGACGGAGCTGGTTATGTTTATTTTATTGCGTCTGGCTGAAGATGTAGTGACATTCCATACCCTGCCTCCACAGCGCCGCAGAGACATTCATCTGACAATGATGCAAAATATGGATAAACTGTTTGCCTTCATGCTGAACATTTTGCAGGAGAACGTAACTCAATACCAACATCTGGTGTGTGTCTCTTGCTCTTTACATTTCAGTTGGTGCTTGACATTAGATGGGTGGCAATTACTGTAGAAAAAGTGTGCACTAGCTTTGATATGTTAAAGCAGGCTGATTGTAGACCAGACCCCTCTCGTGGGAAATGTAAATACCCACACTTCTTCCTCAGATAAAAAATGTACTGGTTACTATTTCAATTAGTGCATTGTAAAAGTACATTCTCACTCTTATTTCTGTCTTTTTTTCTTTCTTTCTTTTTTTTTTTTTAAAGAATGACACTGGGCAGAAGGTAAGATTAATCAGATTGTCCTTCTTCGATATTCTCCCGTCATTGTTTGCTAATTTTCTGCTCCCATTGTGTTCACCTCTTCTTCTAATTAACCTCTAGATAAACCACCCATCTTCTTTGTCACATTCCTTGACATTTCTCTCACTCTGTCAAGATTTTTGAGTTTTATTTTTTCCACTTTGTTCCCCTTTCTTTGTTCCACCTCTGCCATTGGCCAAGCTGCTGTAATTTGCCTGTGTTTCCTCTGAAAACCTTTTGCTTTGCTTGTCCCTGTGTACCCCCTTACATTTTAGCCCTTTTAACAGGCAACTTCATTTCAGGGTCAGAGTTTGTGTCGTGTTGCTGTGGCTGCCCTTAACACTCTGGCTGGATACATGGATTGGGTCCCTATTGCACACATAGTTGCTGACAACTGTAAATTGCTGGAGGGGCTATGTGTGCTTCTGAGTGAGCCTGAACTGCAGGTGGAAGCGGCTGAGTGCCTGATCATTGCTGTCAGCAGAAAGGTAAATGCCTGCTCATTGCTGTCAGCAGAAAGGTAAATGCCTGCTCATTGCTGTCAGCAGGAAGGTGAGTGCCTGCTCATTGCTGTCAGAATGAAGGTGAGTGCCTGCTCATTGCTGTCAGAATGAAGGTGAGTGCCTGCTCGTTGCTGTCGGCAGGAGGGTGAGTGCCTGCTCGTTGCTGTCGGCAGGAGGGTGAGTGCCTGCTCGTTGCTGTCGGCAGGAGGGTGAGTGCCTGCTCGTTGCTGTCGGCAGGAGGGTGAGTGCCTGCTCGTTGCTGTCGGCAGGAGGGTGAGTGCCTGCTCGTTGCTGTCGGCAGGAGGGTGGGTGAGTGCCTGCTCGTTGCTGTCGGCAGGAGGGTGGGTGAGTGCCTGCTCGTTGCTGTCGGCAGGAGGGTGGGTGAGTGCCTGCTCGTTGCTGTCGGCAGGAGGGTGAGTGCCTGCTCTTGCTGCTGATTGCTTGCCGTTTTAATTTGGGCGCCATCTTCAGCTCTTTGAAGTTATTGTTTTGTTCTGTGCATAGATTTGAGTTTAAAGGACCACTATAGTGCAAGGAAAACATACTCGTTTTCCTGGCACTATAGAGCCCTGAGGGTGCCCCCACCCTCAGGGACCCCCTCCCGCCGGGCTCTGGAGAGAGGAAGGGGTTAAACACTTACCTTTCTCCAGCGCTGGGCGGGGAGCTCACCTCCTCCTCCTTCCTCGCGACCTCATCGGCGGAATGCGCATACGCGGCAGGAGCCGCGCGCGCATTCAGCCGGTAGCATAGGAAAGCATTTCCAATGCTTTCCTATGCACGGTGGCGTCTTCTCACTATAACTTTATTAACCACCAAATAGCCAGTCAGTCTTAGCTAACCTGACCGCCTTTTATTTAAACCCTATAACTTTATTAACCACCATATGGCCAGTCAGTCTTAGCTAACCTGGCCGCCTTTTATTTAAACCCTATAACTTTATTAACCACCATATTGCCAGTCAGTCTTAACTAACCTGACCGCCTTTTATTTAAACCCTATAACTTTATTAACCACCATATTGCCAGTCAGTCTTAACTAACCTGACCGCCTTTTATTTAAACCCTATAACTTTATTAACCACCAAATAGCCAGTCAGTCTTAACTAACCTGACCGCCTTTTATTTAAACCCTATAACTTTATTAACCACCATATAGCCAGTCAGTCTTAACTAACCTGACCGCCTTTTATTTAAACCCTATAACTTTATTAACCGCCATATTGCCAGTCAGTCTTAACTAACCTGACCGCCTTTTATTTAAACCCTATAACTTTATTAACCACCATATAGCCAGTCAGTCTTAACTAACCTGACCGCCTTTTATTTAAACCCTATAACTTTATTAACCGCCATATTGCCAGTCAGTCTTAACTAACCTGACCGCCTTTTATTTAAACCCTATAACTTTATTAACCGCCATATTGCCAGTCAGTCCTAACTAACCTGACCGCCTTTTATTTAAACCCTATAACTTTATTAACCGCCATATTGCCAGTCAGTCTTAACTAACCTGACCGCCTTTTATTTAAACCCTATAACTTTATTAACCATCATATTGCCAGTCAGTCTTAACTAACCTGACCGCCTTTTATTTAAACCCTATAACTTTATTAACCGCCATATTGCCAGTCAGTCTTAGCTAACCTGACCGCCTTTTATTTAAACCCTATAACTTTATTAACCGCCATATTGCCAGTCAGTCTTATCTAACCTGACCGCCTTTTATTTAAACCCTATAACTTTATTAACCACCAAATAGCCAGTCAGTCTTATCTAACCTGGCCGCCTTTTATTTAAACCCTATAACTTTATTAACCGCCATATTGCCAGTCAGTCTTATCTAACCTGACCGCCTTTTATTTAAACCCTATAACTTTATTAACCACCAAATAGCCAGTCAGTCTTAGCTAACCTGACCGCCTTTTATTTAAACCCTATAACTTTATTAACCGCCATATTGCCAGTCAGTCTTATCTAACCTGACCGCCTTTTATTTAAACCCTATAACTTTATTAACCACCATATTGCCAGTCAGTCTTAACTAACCTGACCGCCTTTTATTTAAACCCTATAACTTTATTAACCACCAAATAGCCAGTCAGTCTTAGCTAACCTGACCGCCTTTTATTTAAACCCTATAACTTTATTAACCGCCATATTGCCAGTCAGTCTTATCTAACCTGACCGCCTTTTATTTAAACCCTATAACTTTATTAACCGCCATATTGCCAGTCAGTCTTAACTAACCTGACCGCCTTTTATTTAAACCCTATAACTTTATTAACCGCCATATTGCCAGTCAGTCTTATCTAACCTGACCGCCTTTTATTTAAACCCTATAACTTTATTAACCACCAAATAGCCAGTCAGTCTTATCTAACCTGACCGCCTTTTATTTAAACCCTATAACTTTATTAACCACCAAATAGCCAGTCAGTCTTAGCTAACCTGACCGCCTTTTATTTAAACCCTATAACTTTATTAACCGCCATATTGCCAGTCAGTCTTATCTAACCTGACCGCCTTTTATTTAAACCCTATAACTTTATTAACCACCATATTGCCAGTCAGTCTTAACTAACCTGACCGCCTTTTATTTAAACCCTATAACTTTATTAACCACCATATTGCCAGTCAGTCTTAACTAACCTGACCGCCTTTTATTTAAACCCTATAACTTTATTAACCACCATATTGCCAGTCAGTCTTAGCTAACCTGATCGCCTTTTATTTAAACCCTATAACTTTATTAACCACCAAATAGCCAGTCAGTCTTAACTAACCTGACCGCCTTTTATTTAAACCCTATAACTTTATTAACCACCAAATAGCCAGTCAGTCTTAGCTAACCTGACTGCCTTTTATTTAAACCCTATAACTTTATTAACCACCATATTGCCAGTCAGTCTTAACTAACCTGGCCGCCTTTTATTTAAACCCTATAACTTTATTAACCACCAAATAGCCAGTCAGTCCTAACTAACCTGACCGCCTTTTATTTAAACCCTATAACTTTATTAACCACCAAATAGCCAGTCAGTCTTAACTAACCTGGCCGCCTTTTATTTAAACCCTATAACTTTATTAACCACCAAATAGCCAGTCAGTCTTATCTAACCTGACCGCCTTTATTTAAACCCTATAACTTTATTAACCGCCATATTGCCAGTCAGTCTTATCTAACCTGGCCGCCTTTTATTTAAACCCTATAACTTTATTAACCGCCATATAGCCAGTCAGTCTTAACTAACCTGACCGCCTTTTATTTAAACCCTATAACTTTATTAACCGCCATATTGCCAGTCAGTCTTATCTAACCTGGCCGCCTTTTATTTAAACCCTATAACTTTATTAACCGCCACATTGCCAGTCAGTCTTATCTAACCTGGCCGCCTTTTATTTAAACCCTATAACTTTATTAACCGCCATATTGCCAGTCAGTCTTAGCTAACCTGGCCGCCTTTTATTTAAACCCTATAACTTTATTAACCACCATATTGTCAGTCAGTCTTAACTAACCTGACCGCCTTTTATTTAAACCCTATAACTTTATTAACCGCCATATTGCCAGTCAGTCTTAACTAACCTGGCCGCCTTTTATTTAAACCCTATAACTTTATTAACCACCATATTGTCAGTCAGTCTTAACTAACCTGACCGCCTTTTATTTAAACCCTATAACTTTATTAACCACCATATTGCCAGTCAGTCTTATCTAACCTGACCGCCTTTTATTTAAACCCTATAACTTTATTAACCGCCATATTGCCAGTCAGTCTTAACTAACCTGACCGCCTTTTATTTAAACCCTATAACTTTATTAACCACCAAATAGCCAGTCAGTCTTATCTAACCTGACCGCCTTTATTTAAACCCTATAACTTTATTAACCGCCATATTGCCAGTCAGTCTTAGCTAACCTGGCCGCCTTTTATTTAAACCCTATAACTTTATTAACCGCCATATTGCCAGTCAGTCTTATCTAACCTGACCGCCTTTTATTTAAACCCTATAACTTTATTAACCACCATATTGCCAGTCAGTCTTATCTAACCTGGCCGCCTTTTATTTAAACCCTATAACTTTATTAACCGCCATATTGCCAGTCAGTCTTAGCTAACCTGACCGCCTTTTATTTAAACCCTATAACTTTATTAACCACCAAATAGCCAGTCAGTCTTATCTAACCTGATCGCCTTTTATTTAAACCCTATAACTTTATTAACCACCATATTGCCAGTCAGTCTTATCTAGCCTGACCGCCTTTTATTTAAACCCTATAACTTTATTAACCGCCATATTGCCAGTCAGTCTTAACTAACCTGACCGCCTTTTATTTAAACCCTATAACTTTATTAACCACCAAATAGCCAGTCAGTCTTATCTAACCTGACCGCCTTTATTTAAACCCTATAACTTTATTAACCGCCATATTGCCAGTCAGTCTTATCTAACCTGGCCGCCTTTTATTTAAACCCTATAACTTTATTAACCGCCATATTGCCAGTCAGTCTTAGCTAACCTGACCGCCTTTTATTTAAACCCTATAACTTTATTAACCGCCATATTGCCAGTCAGTCTTAACTAACCTGACCGCCTTTTATTTAAACCCTATAACTTTATTAACCGCCATATTGCCAGTCAGTCTTAGCTAACCTGGCCGCCTTTTATTTAAACCCTATAACTTTATTAACCACCATATTGTCAGTCAGTCTTAACTAACCTGACCGCCTTTTATTTAAACCCTATAACTTTATTAACCACCATATTGCCAGTCAGTCTTATCTAACCTGACCGCCTTTTATTTAAACCCTATAACTTTATTAACCGCCATATTGCCAGTCAGTCTTAACTAACCTGACCGCCTTTTATTTAAACCCTATAACTTTATTAACCACCATATTGTCAGTCAGTCTTAACTAACCTGACCGCCTTTTATTTAAACCCTATAACTTTATTAACCACCATATTGTCAGTCAGTCTTAACTAACCTGGCCGCCTTTTATTTAAACCCTATAACTTTATTAACCACCATATTGTCAGTCAGTCTTAACTAACCTGACCGCCTTTTATTTAAACCCTATAACTTTATTAACCGCCATATTGCCAGTCAGTCTTAGCTAACCTGGCCGCCTTTTATTTAAACCCTATAACTTTATTAACCACCAAATAGCCAGTCAGTCTTAGCTAACCTGACCGCCTTTTATTTAAACCCTATAACTTTATTAACCACCAAATAGCCAGTCAGTCTTAACTAACCTGGCCGCCTTTTATTTAAACCCTATAACTTTATTAACCACCAAATAGCCAGTCAGTCTTAGCTAACCTGACCGCCTTTTATTTAAACCCTATAACTTTATTAACCGCCATATTGCCAGTCAGTCTTAGCTAACCTGGCCGCCTTTTATTTAAACCCTATAACTTTATTAACCACCATATTGTCAGTCAGTCTTAACTAACCTGACCGCCTTTTATTTAAACCCTATAACTTTATTAACCACCATATTGTCAGTCAGTCTTAACTAACCTGACCGCCTTTTATTTAAACCCTATAACTTTATTAACCACCATATTGTCAGTCAGTCTTAACTAACCTGGCCGCCTTTTATTTAAACCCTATAACTTTATTAACCACCATATTGCCAGTCAGTCTTAGCTAACCTGACCGCCTTTTATTTAAACCCTATAACTTTATTAACCGCCATATTGCCAGTCAGTCCTAACTAACCTGACCGCCTTTTATTTAAACCCTATAACTTTATTAACCACCAAATAGCCAGTCAGTCTTAGCTAACCTGGCCGCCTTTTATTTAAACCCTATAACTTTATTAACCACCATATTGCCAGTCAGTCTTATCTAACCTGACCGCCTTTTATTTAAACCCTATAACTTTATTAACCGCCATATTGCCAGTCAGTCTTAGCTAACCTGACCGCCTTTTATTTAAACCCTATAACTTTATTAACCGCCATATTGCCAGTCAGTCTTAACTAACCTGACCGCCTTTTATTTAAACCCTATAACTTTATTAACCGCCATATTGCCAGTCAGTCTTAGCTAACCTGACCGCCTTTTATTTAAACCCTATAACTTTATTAACCGCCATATTGCCAGTCAGTCTTAACTAACCTGACCGCCTTTTATTTAAACCCTATAACTTTATTAACCGCCATATTGCTAGTCAGTCTTAGCTAACCTGACCGCCTTTTATTTAAACCCTATAACTTTATTAACCGCCATATTGCCAGTCAGTCTTAACTAACCTGACCGCCTTTTATTTAAACCCTATAACTTTATTAACCGCCATATTGCCAGTCAGTCTTAGCTAACCTGGCCGCCTTTTATTTAAACCCTATAACTTTATTAACCGCCATATTGCCAGTCAGTCTTAACTAACCTGACCGCCTTTATTTAAACCCTATAACTTTATTAACCACCATATTGCCAGTCAGTCTTATCTAACCTGACCGCCTTTTATTTAAACCCTATAACTTTATTAACCGCCATATTGCCAGTCAGTCTTAACTAACCTGACCGCCTTTTATTTAAACCCTATAACTTTATTAACCACCAAATAGCCAGTCAGTCTTAACTAACCTGGCCGCCTTTTATTTAAACCCTATAACTTTATTAACCGCCATATTGCCAGTCAGTCTTAGCTAACCTGGCCGCCTTTTATTTAAACCCTATAACTTTATTAACCGCCATATTGCCAGTCAGTCTTAACTAACCTGACCGCCTTTATTTAAACCCTATAACTTTATTAACCACCATATTGCCAGTCAGTCTTATCTAACCTGACCGCCTTTTATTTAAACCCTATAACTTTATTAACCGCCATATTGCCAGTCAGTCTTATCTAACCTGGCCGCCTTTTATTTAAACCCTATAACTTTATTAACCACCATATAGCCAGTCAGTCTTAACTAACCTGACCGCCTTTTATTTAAACCCTATAACTTTATTAACCACCATATTGCCAGTCAGTCTTGGCTAACCTGACCGCCTTTTATTTAAACCCTATAACTTTATTAACCACCATATTGCCAGTCAGTCTTGGCTAACCTGACCGCCTTTTATTTAAACCCTATAACTTTATTAACCACCATATTGCCAGTCAGTCTTAACTAACCTGGCCGCTTTTTATTTAAACCCTATAACTTTATTAACCACCAAATAGCCAGTCAGTCTTAACTAACCTGACTGCCTTTTATTTAAACCCTATAACTTTATTAACCACCATATTGTCAGTCAGTCTTAACTAACCTGGCCGCCTTTTATTTAAACCCTATAACTTTATTAACCACCATATTGCCAGTCAGTCTTATCTAACCTGACCGCCTTTTATTTAAACCCTATAACTTTATTAACCGCCATATTGCCAGTCAGTCTTAACTAACCTGACCGCCTTTTATTTAAACCCTATAACTTTATTAACCGCCATATTGCCAGTCAGTCTTAACTAACCTGGCCGCCTTTTATTTAAACCCTATAACTTTATTAACCACCATATTGCCAGTCAGTCTTATCTAACCTGACCGCCTTTTATTTAAACCCTATAACTTTATTAACCACCAAATAGCCAGTCAGTCTTATCTAACCTGACCGCCTTTTATTTAAACCCTATAACTTTATTAACCACCAAATAGCCAGTCAGTCTTAACTAACCTGACCGCCTTTTATTTAAACCGTATAACTTTATTAACCGCCATATTGCCAGTCAGTCTTAACTAACCCGACCGCCTTTTATTTAAACCCTATAACTTTATTAACCGCCATATTGCCAGTCAGTCTTAACTAACCTGACTGCCTTTTATTTAAACCCTATAACTTTATTAACCACCATATTGCCAGTCAGTCTTAACTAACCTGACCGCCTTTTATTTAAACCCTATAACTTTATTAACCACCAAATAGCCAGTCAGTCTTAACTAACCTGACCGCCTTTTATTTAAACCCTATAACTTTATTAACCACCAAATAGCCAGTCAGTCTTAGCTAACCTGACCGCCTTTTATTTAAACCCTATAACTTTATTAACCGCCATATTGCCAGTCAGTCTTAACTAACCTGACCGCCTTTTATTTAAACCCTATAACTTTATTAACCGCCATATTGCCAGTCAGTCTTAGCTAACCTGACCGCCTTTTATTTAAACCCTATAACTTTATTAACCGCCATATTGCCAGTCAGTCTTAACTAACCTGACCGCCTTTTATTTAAACCCTATAACTTTATTAACCACCATATTGCCAGTCAGTCTTATCTAACCTGACTGCCTTTTATTTAAACCCTATAACTTTATTAACCGCCATATTGCCAGTCAGTCTTAACTAACCTGACCGCCTTTTATTTAAACCCTATAACTTTATTAACCACCATATTGCCAGTCAGTCTTATCTAACCTGACCGCCTTTTATTTAAACCCTATAACTTTATTAACCACCATATTGCCAGTCAGTCTTATCTAACCTGACCGCCTTTTATTTAAACCCTATAACTTTATTAACCACCATATTGCCAGTCAGTCTTATCTAACCTGACCGCCTTTTATTTAAACCCTATAACTTTATTAACCGCCATATTGCCAGTCAGTCTTAACTAACCTGACCGCCTTTTATTTAAACCCTATAACTTTATTAACCACCATATTGCCAGTCAGTCTTATCTAACCTGACCGCCTTTTATTTAAACCCTATAACTTTATTAACCGCCATATTGCCAGTCAGTCTTATCTAACCTGACCGCCTTTTATTTAAACCCTATAACTTTATTAACCGCCATATTGTCAGTCAGTCCTAACTAACCTGACCGCCTTTTATTTAAACCCTATAACTTTATTAACCACCATATTGTCAGTCAGTCTTAACTAACCTGACCGCCTTTTATTTAAACCCTATAACTTTATTAACCACCATATTGTCAGTCAGTCTTAACTAACCTGACCGCCTTTTATTTAAACCCTATAACTTTATTAACCACCATATTGCCAGTCAGTCTTATCTAGCCTGGCCGCCTTTTATTTATATATATATATATTTGCGGTTATTTGTATTTTATATATAGATAGATATATATAGAATGTAATTCTAACAAAACACAGTTAGAATGAAATTACATATGAATATATAATTTATATTAAATTTGGTTTTAATATTTTATTTATTGTAATTATACGTGTGTATATATATATGTGTGTGTGTATATATATCTTATATATAATATATATGTATATATATATATATGTAACGTCATTCTAAGTGTATTTTAATACTAATATATGTACTTAAATTATTAAAATACACTTTGTATGACGTTACATATAATATATATATATATATAAATAAATATATTTATTTTAATTTTAAACTTGTTACTGTGGCAATGAAGGAGTATAAACAGATTAACTCCTTCACTGTCACCGTACATATAAACAGATTAACTCCTTCACAGCCACCGTACATATAAACAGATTAACTCCTTCATTGCCACCGTACATATAAACAGAGTAACTCCTTCACTGCCACCGTACATATAAACAGAGTAACTCCTTCACTGCCACCATACATATAAACAGAGTAACTCCTTCACTGCCACCATACATATAAACAGATTAACGCCTTCACTGCCACCGTACATATAAACAGAGTAACTCCTTCACTTCCACCGTACATATAAACAGATTAACTCCTTCACTGCCACCGTACATATAAACAGAATAACTCCTTCACTGTCACCGTACATATAAACAGATTAACTCCTTCACAGCCACCGTACATATAAACAGATTAACTCCTTCACTGTCACCGTACATATAAACAGATTAACTCCTTCATTGCCACCGTACATATAAACAGAGTAACTCCTTCACTGCCACCGTACATATAAACAGAGTAACTCCTTCACTGCCACCATACATATAAACAGAGTAACTCCTTCACTGCCACCATACATATAAACAGATTAACTCCTTCACTGCCACCGTACATATAAACAGATTAACGCCTTCACTGCCACCATACATATAAACAGAGTAACTCCTTCACTGCCACCGTACATATAAACAGAGTAACTCCTTCACTGCCACCGTACATATAAACAGATTAACTCCTTCATTGCCACCGTACATATAAACAGAGTAACTCCTTCACTGCCACCGTACATATAAACAGAGTAACTCCTTCACTGCCACCGTACATATAAACAGATTAACTCCTTCACTGTCACCGTACATATAAACAGAGTAACTCCTTCACTGTCACCGTACATATAAACAGAGTAACTCCTTCACTGCCACCGTACATATAAACAGAGTAACTCCTTCACTGCCACCGTACATATAAACAGATTAACTCCTTCATTGCCACCGTACATATAAACAGAGTAACTCCTTCACTGCCACCGTGCATATAAACAGAGTAACTCCTTCACTGCCACCGTGCATATAAACAGATTAACTCCTTCACTGCCACCGTACAAATAAACAGAGTAACTCCTTCACTGCCACCGTACATATAAACAGAGTAACTCCTTCACTGCCACCGTACATATAAACAGATTAACTCCTTCACTGCCACCGTACATATAAACAGATTAACTCCTTCACTGCCACCGTACATATAAACAGATTAACCCCTTCACTGCCACCGTACATATAAACAGATTAACCCCTTCACTGCCACCGTGCATATAAACAGATTAACCCCTTCACTGCCACAGTACATATAAACAGATTAACTCCTTCACTGCCACCGTACATATAAACAGAATAACTCCTTCATTGCCACCGTACATATAAACAGATTAACTCCTTCACTGCCACCGTACATATAAACAGAATAACTCCTTCACTGCCACAGTACATATAAACAGATTAACCCCTTCACTGCCACCGTACATATAAACAGATTAACCCCTTCACTGCCACCGTACATATAAACAGATTAACCCCTTCACTGCCACCGTACATATAAACAGATTAACTCCTTCACTGTCACCATACATATAAACAGAATAACTCCTTCACTGCCCCTGTACATATAAACAGAGTAACTCCTTCATTGCCACAGTAACAAGTTTAAAATTAAAATAAATATATTTATTTATATATATATATATATTATATGTAACGTCATACAAAGTGTATTTTAATAATAATATAAGTACATATATTAGTATTAAAATACACTTAGAATGACGTTACATATATATATATATATACATATATATTATATATAAGATATATATATACACACACACATATATATATACACACGTATAATTACAATAAATAAAATATTAAAACCAAATTTAATATAAATTATATATTCATATGTAATTTCATTCTAACTGTGTTTTGTTAGAATTACATTCTATATATATCTATCTATATATAAAATACAAATAACCGCAAATATATATATATATAAATATATATATATATATATATATATATATATATATATATATATATATAAAAATACATATATATATATATATATATATATATATACATATAATTACATAAAAGATTACATTAGTATACACGTAGAATTTAAATACCTATAAATGCATATTAATAAAAATTCTACATGTATATTTAAGTAATCTTTTAACGTAATTATATGATTTGATTAATTAGAATTTGATGTCCAGTCTTTTTTAGTAGCCACTTAGTCACAAACACTGGCCAAATATTAGTTTTTTGCTTTTTTCACACAAAAACAAATATGAACGCTAACTTTGGCCAGTGTTTGTGACTAAGTGGCTACTAAAAATTAATACACATACCCCACTTTCAATACCTTGGGTTGCCTACTTTTTCAAATGGTATGCCATCATGGGGGTAATTCTTATTCCTGGGCTACCACACCGTCTCAAAGGTAATATAACCAATCTGGCAAATTTCAATTTGAAAATGGAACGTTCTATATTTGACCCTATAACTTTCCAAAACACCATAAAACCTGTTAATGGGGGGTTACTGTTGTACTCGTGAGACATCGCTGATTACAAATATGTGCATTTGTTGCAGTAAACCCTAACAGTATTATGACATTCACAGCTAAAATGTCAGACGGAAATACAAATTTAAAAAAATAGAATCTTATTTTTCCTTTCAGATTAGAGGCAGTGCTTATACCACAGGGATATCCAATCTGGAGGGAAAAAACAGGCAGGCAAATCTCCAAACATTTTAATCCATCCCCTAATTACCTCCTTTCCCATAAGTAGCAGCTCCTCCTGATCATCCCCAGTTCTTTGCCTGCCTTCGGCAGGGGAGGTTAGACAGGAAGGTTCTCCAGGAAGTAGGTGAGAAGGGCTGAGGCTCTGGAGGCTCTGCTTCCTTGATGTCCGGTAAGTAGCGTTCAACACGCCGGCCGGCGTGGTCACTCAAAATTTATGTTGCCGTCTTTTGCCGTGCCAGGTGCCGGTATGACGAAGGACGCAGGCGTGCGTCGGCTGGGAGGTCCTGTCGGTGGAACGCACACACAGGTTGCGTTGCGTTCCACCAGGGAGTCGCAGAGCGCTATGCACATGCGCAATGCGAACCTGGATTCAGGCGCCAAATTCGAACTGGACGTTTTCGTTTGGTTACAGGACTTATATGAGCATGTACCAGCAGCAACCTCTGTTTGCCAGGAGCTCTCAGATCGGTTGTGAAGTGTGTTTCTCACCTGCCCTCCAACACACTCTCAGGCCATTTAAGGTAAGACTGTTAAGTTTTCATTTTAAATGGTTTTTAGCCTGAATCCGTAAGGAGAAAATTTTGATTATTTTCCCCTTTCTTGTGTTTGTTTTCCCAGTATGTCTAATCCGGAAAGTATGGATAAAGTTGCTGAGAAGGGGAAATGTGCATCTAAAACCAAGCATTTAATGTGCTCTGTGTGTGGCCAACCTATGCCTGACGGTTGTAAAAAGAAACTTTGCTCAGTGTGTTCAAAAGAAGCTTCAGAGGAAGCAAAGAGAACAGAAATGTCCACTTTTCTCAGCTGGTTGCAGCAAAGTATGCAGCAAACATTTGTGGATATGCAGTCAGCTGCATTACATTCAGTCCAGGCTTCTGTTGCCCAGGATTCTCAGATGGTAAAGCATGCTAAGAAAAGACTGAGATCTTGGGAAACTTCTGATACTAGTTCGGGAACTAGTGGTTCTGAGTATGAAGATAATTCAGGCAGTGATTCCTCAGATGAGGAATTTGCCTTCCCAGATGAAGCCATTGGGAAATTGATTAAAGAAGTGCAGTGCATCTTTGATTTTGGGGAAACGGGGAAAAAGTCCAAAGTGTTTCCTTTTCACCCACAGACTAAGGAATTGATTTTGAAAGAATGGAAGTTCCCTAGTCACAAGCCGTTTATGTCTAAGCATTTTAAAACTCTTTTTTCCATAGAATCAGAACAAGACTGCAAGCTGGATACGGTCCCTGTAGTGGACGTCCCTATTGCTCAAATAGGTAAAAAGACTACTTTACCAATTGGAGATTCAAGCGGGCTCAAGGATGTCATGGATAAACGCATGGACTCCTCTTTAAAGAAGCTGTTCATCTCTTCTGCAGCCCAAGCTAAAGCCTTGATTACGGGGTCATCAGTTGCCAAGGCCCAAAAACTTTGGTTGGAAGAACTAGAAAAGGTTTATACGGGAGAAGCTAAGGAAGACCCGTTAAAGCTGTTAAAAAATATCAAGATGGCGTCTTATTTTTTTAGTGGATGCTTCTACAGAAAGCCTGAAATTGTCGGCCAAGAATATAGGTATCTCAACAGTCGCCAGGAGAGCGCTTTGGCTTAGAAATTGGTCTGCAGATGCGGCATCTAAAAATTATCTGTGTGAACTACCTTTTGAACCAGGAAGACTTTTCGGTTCTAAGCTGGATGAGCTGTTGAAACAGATGAAGGAAGGAAGGAAAGCTTTACCAGTCTCATATAGGAAGCAGTCTAGAAACCGTCACGCAGAGACACGTCCTTCATTCAGAAGTTCCTTTCGTAGGAACTATTTCAGGGGTCAACAGCAAAGAGCCTTTGATTATAGGAAGAAGGAAAGGTTTACTGCCAAGAGAAATAAAAAATTATGACGCCAGGCCGGTGGGTGGAAGGTTGAGTCACTTCCTAGAGCACTGGAAAGAGACAACATCAGATCGCTGGGTCCTTACAGTGATAGAGCACGGATACGCTCTAGAATTATCACAAGCCCCTATAAACATGTTTCTATGTTCCAGGGTTCAGTCTCTAGATATGGAACTCTCTCTGATGCGAGAAGTGTCGACTCTGTTACTAAAAAGAGTGGTGGAAGAAGTTCCTATAAAGGAAAGACATCAAGGCACCTATTCAAGACTTTTCTTGGTACCAAAACCGGATGGTTCATTCAGACCTATTCTAGATCTAAAAGCCGTAAACAAGCGGATTATCAAAAAGAAATTCCTCATGGAATCAGTAAAATCAGCGGCTCTGCTTATTCACCCAAAGAGTTGGTTTGCTTCCCTGGATTTGAAAGATGCCTATCTTCATGTACCCATAGCGGAATCCAGCAAAAGTTTTCTACGGTTTGCGGTGTCCTGCCAATCGGTAACCAAACATTACCAATTCAGAGCACTGCCTTTCGGCCTATCATCAGCGCCCAGAGTATTCACAAAGCTTCTAGTAGTCGTTTCAGCTTTTCTAAGAGGTATGGGCATCGCTGTCATTCCATATTTGGACGACTGGCTGTTGATTGCGGAGTCCCAGGTTCAACTACAGTTAGATCTGGGGACAGCCATCAAATCGCTGGAAAAGCATGGCTGGCTAATAAATTTCAACAAATCGGAACTAGTGCCAGTTCAAAGGATCCAGTTCTTGGGTCTAATTTTGGATTCTATCGCAATGAAGTTATTTCTGCCAGAAGAAAAGAAACTAAAGATCAAGCGGTTAATCCGGAATCTCAGAGTAAAAGGTGTGTTTTCAATCAGAGAAGCCATGTGCTTGCTGGGTCTGTTTACAGCCTCAATTCCGGCAGTCGGTTGGGCAAAAGCCAGAATGAGACCTTTACAAAGAAACATTCTGCTAGTCTGGAATCGACAGGAACTCGGCCTAGATGGGCTGATGAGGTTCAACAATCTAACTTTGAAAAGTCTGCAGTGGTGGACATCGTCTCGTTTCCTCCACGAGGGTCTGTCATTCCGGATGAAGTCCTTCACTGTCATAACAACAGACGCCTCTGCGCTGGGCTGGGGGGCCCATCTGGGAGACATAAAGAAGCAGGGGTCCTGGCAAGAGAAGGATATGAGAAGTTCCTCGAACTTCAGGGAATTAAAGGCCGTATGGATGGCACTCTTGGCGTTTCAGTTTCTCATCAAAAATCGACATATTCAAATTCGTTCAGACAATCGTACGACAGTGGCATATTTGAACAAACAGGGAGGTACGAGATCAACAAGATTAGAAAGCCTGTGTTCAATGATCATGCTGTGGGCAGAAGTGCACCTTATGTCAATCTCTGCAGTTCACATTTTAGGAAAATTCAATGTGGTGGCAGATGCCCTGAGCAGGCATCATTTGAAACAAGCAGATTGGTCCCTGTCATACAGAACTTTCAATTTCATCACAGACCGCTTCGGTGTTCCAGAGATAGACCTGATGGCATCCAGAATGAACAGGAAGACAAGACGCTTTGCGTCCCTAAATCCAGCAGACAGGCCGGATTTCATAGATGCCCTGTCAGTTCCATGGAAGTTCAACCTGGCTTATATCTTTCTGCCAGTAGTGCTTATTCCCAGAATACTTCAAAAAGTAAGGCTGGAAAATGTAAGAATTATCCTAATCCTTCCATGGTGGCCGAGAAGAAGTTGGTTCTCGGTTCTCCTGAACTTTCTGGGGGCCACCTTTTGGAAGTTGCCGCTTTCAGGAGAAATTCTAGAGGACGCCATGGTGCCTCTTCCGACCCTTCGGAAATTCCAGTTGACGGCTTGGTTTCTGAATTCCAGATTTTAGAGAGCAAAGGTCTGGATCCTGAAGTGATTAAGATCCTGTTGGCAACTAACAAGGAATCGACGTCTAAGATCTACACTAGAATTTGGAAGATATTTTGTCAGTGGTGTTGTAGGTTTAAAGTCAACCCAGTTTCCGCATCCATTCAGAAGATCCTAAGTTTCCTTCAGATGGGATTTGCAAAAGGCCTTAAACCTGCATCGTTGAAATTACAAGTTTCTGCTATCAGTTTCTTCTCCCTCAGATGCCTGGCCTCAAATGTTCTGATTTCTAGGTTCTTCAGAGCTCTGACTCGTTTGGTGCCCTATGTTAGGGCAACCTGTCCTCCCTGGGATCTAAACTTAGTCCTTTCCGCGCTTTGTGAGCCGCCCTTTGAACCATTGGAGGAAGCTTCCCTAAAGCTCATTTCATTGAAAACTGTTTTTTTGGTGGCTATTACATCTGCTAAAAGAGTATGTGAGATCCAAGCTCTTCGGGCAAATTTTCCTTTTTTAGTTTTTCATCAGGACAAGGTGGTTCTAAAGCTCGATCCTTCATTCAGCCCGAAAGTTTGTTCTGTTTCAAATGTTAACCAGGAAGTGGTCTTACCAACTTTTTGTCAGAATCCATCTAATGCCTTGGAAAGCAAATTTCACTGCCTAGACGTAAAGAGATGTCTTTTGCAATATCTAAAAGCAACAGAATCCTTCAGGAAGGATAACAGTCTTTTTGTATTATTCAAGGGCCCAAGAAAAGGCATGAAGGTTTCGAAAAGTTCTCTGGCTAGATGGCTGAAGGATTGTATTCAGTTGGCGTATTCCAAGAATGGCATGGATCATGCAGGCCCGTTAAAGGCCCATTCTACTAGATCTGTTTCGACGTCCTGGGCTCTGCGAGCAGCTGCTTCTCCTTCTCAGATTTGTTCAGCGGCTACGTGGTCCTCTCTCCATACTTTCTCAAGACACTACAAGTTGGACATACTGGCCTCGGAGGATGCAGCTTTTGGGCGCAAGGTGCTTCAAGCAGTAGTGAAATGAACCCGCCCTCTGGATCTGCTTTATTATATCCCTGTGGTATAAGCACTGCCTCTAATCTGAAAGGAAAAACATAAATTTTACTTACCGAAAATTTCTTTTTCCTGAAGATTAGAGGCAGTGCTACAATTCCCGCCCCTTTTTTTCTAATAAACTAAGTGATTTTGCAGCTATTTGGCTTATGTATTGTCTGGGGATGATCAGGAGGAGCTGCTACTTATGGGAAAGGAGGTAATTAGGGGATGGATTAAAATGTTTGGAGATTTGCCTGCCTGTTTTTTCCCTCCAGATTGGATATCCCTGTGGTATAAGCACTGCCTCTAATCTTCAGGAAAAAGAAATTTTCGGTAAGTAAAATTTATGTTTTCTCACATTTTTTTAAATTTTATTCATAATAAATTATGTTCCATATATGAATAGTTAATAATAAATTAAAGCCCTGTTTCTCCTGAACAAAATGATATATAATAAGTGTGGGTACACTTAATGTGACAGCGGTGAATTACGGTTGAACAGACATAGCGCAAATTATAGTTTTTGTTTACATTTTGTTTTGATCAGAACGTGCACTATTGACTCCGTCCTGAAGGGGTTAAAGCATTGATGATTCTCAGCTGTAACCCATAAATATTCAATTATTCTGCTTTGTGGCAATAAATCCCTTTAATCCCAGATTATTCCCTTTCTCCACAGTAATCCTTTAACCCTAGAAAATTCCCACTCAGTGTCCCCTGAATCTTGTACGATCTCAATTCTCAGCAGTAACCACTTAAAGAAGAGGGTGGCAACGAAGGAGTTAATCTGTTTATATGTACGGTGGCAGTGAAGGAGTTAATCTGTTTATATGTACGGTGGCAGTGAAGGAGTTAATCTGTTTATATGTACGGTGGCAGTGAAGGAGTTAATCTGTTTATATGTAAGGTGGCAATGAAGGAGTTAATCTGTTTATATGTACGGTGGCAATGAAGGAGTTAATCTGTTTATATGTACGGTGGCAGGGAAGGAGTTAATCTGTTTATATGTACGGTGGAAGTGAAGGAGTTAATCTGTTTACATGTAAGGTGGCAATGAAGGAGTTAATCTGTTTATATGTTTGGTGGCATCACTCTTTGAGAGCGATCACATGGCCCCCAGGGGCTTCTTTTGCCGTGGGAGTGCTGCCTGGGCTGTCAGGCAGTCCTCCCGAAGCGGAGCACCAGTAAGGTGAGTATATCGGGCGCTCCATGGCTCAAAGCCGTTATGGTGTTCTATGTCGCCGCAACGACTTTAAAGCCCAATTAAAGCGGGACGGCATAGAACGCCGTAACGGCGTTAAGGATTAATGAGGACAGGTGGTGGTTTAATATATGTTTTCCCTCTATATTGAATTCCAGTAACTTAGGTCTTGCATCTGTTTTCAGGGCAGGCTGGAGGATCGAGAACCTCTAATGATCCTGTTTGAAGACAGTGCCATGAATTCTATACTTAGCGCTGCTCAGTGAGTATAAAGTCCTAATCCCCCACCCTGGCCCATTCCCATTTCACCTGCCATATCAATGCAATCTATTCTGCTCTCTCCTCAGGATGGCAGACGTGGAGGGACTGGTGGAAAAAAGTTATATCTTCCTTAAAAGACTTTGCCAGGTCCTGTGTGCATTGGGTAACCAGATCTGTGCCCTAACTGTGGTAAGATATCTTCTGTCATCTAGCATACTACTCACCAGTGCTCAACTGTTATGCAGAATGTTATGGGATCTGTGCCTCTGTTCCAGGTTTGGCTGAAAAATCTGTCACCGTGTGCAGGGAGACAGGGAACCTCCTTACACTATAACCTTATAGCTGCAGTTATAATACACTACGTGCGGGAGACAGGGGACCTCCTTACACCATAACCTTATAGCTGCAGTTATAATACACTACGTGCGGGGAGACAGGGGACCTCCTAACACCATAACCTTATAGCTGCAGTTATAATACACTGTGTGCGGGGAGACAGGGGACCTCCCTACACCATAACCTTATAGCTGCAGTTATAATACACTGTGTGCAGGGAGACAGGGGACCTCCTTACACCATAACCTTATAGCTGCAGTTATAATACACTGTGTGCGGGGAGACAGGGGGCCTCCTTACACCATAACCTTATAGCTGCAGTTATAATACACCGTGTACAGGGAGACAGGGGTCATCCTTACACCATAACCTTATGGCTGCAGATATAATACACTGTGTACGGGGAGACAGGGGGCCTCCTTACACCATAACCTTATAGCTGCAGTTATAATACACCGTGTACGGGGAGACAGGGGGCCTCCTTACACCATAACCTTATAGCTGCAGTTATAATACACTGTGTGCAGGGAGACAGGGGACCTCCTTACACCATAACCTTATAGCTGCAGTTATAATACACTGTGTGCAGGGAGACAGGGGACCTCCTTACACCATAACCTTATAGCTGCAGTTATAATACACTGTGTGCGGGGAGACAGGGGGCCTCCTTACACCATAACCTTATAGCTGCAGTTATAATACACCGTGTACAGGGAGACAGGGGTCATCCTTACACCATAACCTTATGGCTGCAGATATAATACACTGTGTACGGGGAGACAGGGGGCCTCCTTACACCATAACCTTATAGCTGCAGTTATAATACACCGTGTACGGGGAGACAGGGGGCCTCCTTACACCATTACCTTATAGCTGCAGTTATAATACACTGTGTGCGAGGAGACAGGGGACCTCCTTACACCATAACCTTATAGCTGCAGTTATAATACACCGTGTACGGGGAGACAGGGGGCCTCCTTACACCATAACCTTATAGCTGCAGTTATAATACACTGTGTGCAGGGAGACAGGGGACCTCTTTACACCATAACCTTATAGCTGCAGTTATAATACACTGTGTGCAGGGAGACAGGGGACCTCCTTACACCATAACCTTATAGCTGCAGTTATAATACACCGTGTACAGGGAGACAGGGGTCATCCTTACACCATAACCTTATGGCTGCAGATATAATACACTGTGTACGGGGAGACAGGGGACCTCCTTACACCATAACCTTATAGCTGCAGTTATAATACACCGTGTACGGGGAGACAGGGGGCCTCCTTACACCATAACCTTATAGCTGCAGTTATAATACACTGTGTGCAGGGAGACAGGGGACCTCTTTACACCATAACCTTATAGCTGCAGTTATAATACACTGTGTGCAGGGAGACAGGGGACCTCCTTACACCATAACCTTATAGCTGCAGTTATAATACACCGTGTACAGGGAGACAGGGGTCATCCTTACACCATAACCTTATGGCTGCAGATATAATACACTGTGTACGGGGAGACAGGGGACCTCCTTACACCATAACCTTATGGCTGCAGATATAATACACTGTGTACGGGGAGACAGGGGGCCTCCTTACACCATAACCTTATAGCTGCAGTTATAATACACCGTGTACGGGGAGACAGGGGGCCTCCTTACACCATTACCTTATAGCTGCAGTTATAATACACTGTGTGCGAGGAGACAGGGGACCTCCTTACACCATAACCTTATAGCTGCAGTTATAATACACCGTGTACGGGGAGACAGGGGGCCTCCTTACACCATAACCTTATAGCTGCAGTTATAATACACTGTGTGCAGGGAGACAGGGGACCTCTTTACACCATAACCTTATAGCTGCAGTTATAATACACTGTGTGCAGGGAGACAGGGGACCTCCTTACACCATAACCTTATAGCTGCAGTTATAATACACCGTGTACAGGGAAACAGGGGTCATCCTTACACCATAACCTTATGGCTGCAGATATAATACACTGTGTACGGGGAGACAGGGGACCTCCTTACACCATAACCTTATAGCTGCAGTTATAATACACCGTGTACGGGGAGACAGGGGGCCTCCTTACACCATAACCTTATAGCTGCAGTTATAATACACTGTGTGCAGGGAGACAGGGGACCTCCTTACACCATAACCTTATAGCTGCAGTTATAATACACTGTGTGCAGGGAGACAGGGGACCTCCTTACACCATAACCTTATAGCTGCAGTTATAATACACCGTGTACAGGGAGACAGGGGTCATCCTTACACCATAACCTTATGGCTGCAGATATAATACACTGTGTACGGGGAGACAGGGGACCTCCTTACACCATAACCTTATAGCTGCAGTTATAATACACTGTGTGCGGGGAGACAGGGGACCTCCTTACACCATAACCTTATAGCTGCAGTTATAATACACTGTGTGCGGGGAGACAGGGGACCTCCTTACACCATAACCTTATAGCTAAGCAAAAACAAATAAATAGGGGATGGGTCTGCGCCAGTATACAAAATAAATAACTATAACAAGTCCAATTAAATCTATTAAGTGGTCTCCGAAGTTGTAGGATTCTATTTGTTACGATATCCAAGAGATGTGGAGGAAGGTGGTGAGTGATGAGTAAGATGATCCAAAATAGTAAAAATAGGAGAGGTCTTACGTACAGTTGACAGAGCTTAATCCAGCTCTGGTGTGAATGGCTTGGTATTATCCCCGCTTACAGGATATACGACGAGTATCCTCTTCTATGTGTTGACAGACGGCCAAGTGGGAGATAAAAATGGAAACAATAATGGTGCAGTATGTTCCACACGTGAAATAAAAGATGTAAAATATAATAGATACACTCACATTTGGTAGAGCTTCTGCTAGCTCTAGTTTTATAGGCGTACAGCAGTATAATCCCCGCTTGTAGGATATAAGATGAGTGTTCTTGATGGTAGTATCAGGAGCTCGGAGAGAAGATAAAACAGCTATAGTGCTCTCAATAAAATATTGTTGGTGTATAAAATAATAAAATATACTCACAGTGTATAGGACAGGCTAACTGCTCTATGATAAAAGCGTAGGTGGTATAATCGCCACCTAGGATTCTTTGGAGTATAATACCAGGAAGTAAAATGAAGAAAGTATATGAAAATGTATATAGTATAAAATATATATAAAAGGCCTGGTAATATTCGTATAAACGTAAAAAGTGACCAAAATCTTTTTATTAACAGTATATAAAAACAGTATAATATCCAAACGCGTTTCACCAATATAAGGCTTTATCAATGGATAAAAGTTTTTTATCCACGTGTTTCACCAATATAAGGCTTTATCAATGGATAAAAAAGTTTTTTAGCCATTAATAAAGCCTTATATTGGTGAAACGCGTTTGGATATTATACTGTTATTATTATATTATAATATATTATAGCCCCCCTGATCTGCAAATGTAAAAGATTTTAATCTTAATGATTGAAATTAATTTCCATGTAGGCCGCGGACCCCCATGCGAAGGTCCCAGTGAACTTTGGGAAGTATCTGAATGCATTGCTGGCCTTTACAAGACACCCCAGTCTGGTACGTACTCCTACAGATAACTTGGGTTGGTGTTTTGTTCTCGTTCAAGGTCTCTTATAGTTTCTATGTTCTCTCCTACAGTTTCTGAAATCTTCAACTCTAATGACTTGGGGATCGCTCTACAGACATGAGCTATTGTCTAAAGACCCTCAGCTTCTAGCTGCAATACCCAAATTCTTACAAATTTCTATGACCAGCGTTGTGAAGGTGAGGTCCAACTTCTGCCTATTATTGGAGAAATTAAAAGAGGATAGGGGATCCAAGGAAGCCACAGTATTTATTTACCAAAGGAGGATAATTTATTTTAATCTTACTGTTGTAATTGCAGGGAAGTGAGTGTTTCACCTTTGGCTTTATAATCACTTCAATGGATTGACATGGTTATGGAGCCTGGTGTCGGGCCCTGCATAATTTTTAGATGGGTAATTCGCTGTGTATCAGGTGCTCAGTCCCTTTTAGCTGATGAAACCGGTATTGTGGGCAATTTCTCCTTTGTAGTGCTGTTTATATAATATAAACATTATACAATGTAGACCATTGACATTTATTTTTTTTTTTAATAAATCTTTATTAGACAAACATTTTTCATTTTTTTAACATACATCAAATATGCAGGAATTAATACTTAGCATATATGCACATCTGTCCAATAAATACATGGATCTTTTATGTTTAACATGCATAACATACAAATAGTAATCGCGTATTCACTCATAATCCGGCATATCAGTACTAACATACCCACAAAAACAACAGAAACAACAATAAGGCACAACAGAAACAAAAGACAAAAAAAAAAAAAAAAAAAAAAAACATCCACCAGCTCAGAGCACATATTCAAAATATGTTCTTTTCCACCTATAGTGGGGTTATTGACTTCTATTTTCAATTCAAGCGATCTTTCTCTATTTCCACAGATATCTATATATCTCATATAAATCGCATTGAAAGATAACCATCTATGGGGTATTTATCCAAATAATGAACTGTAATTATCTAACCATTCCCTATACCAATTGTTTTTTCTAGAAGTAGCATTCGCGTTTTTGATCATTTCATATTCCATTGATATTTGATGCCTTACTTGTTCTATCAGTGATCGTTTATTAAACGGCTTGGATATTTTCCAATTTCTCGCAATAATAATTTTAACAGCGACTAAACAATGGATAGCCAGACATATCTCTTTTTGAGAATCAAAAGGCAAATTCAGATGTATAAGAGCCGAAGCGGCATTCTCCGGAATTCTATCTACGGACATAGATGTAAAAATATTGAAGGCCCAGGACCAAAGAACTTTAACAACTGGACATGACCACCAGATATGTATATAGGTGCCTAAATGGCTTCCACATCTCCAACAAGTTGGCTCGACAGAATGAAACATTTTGGCTACTCTAACAGGTGTATAATACCATCTGTAGAGAACTTTGAAGTGGCATTCTGACAGATTTAAACAGTGGATATATTTATTTACCCGCGTTAAAGAGGAGTTCCAGTCATCTATCGAAATTTGCACTTTCAAGTCTAGTTCCCACGTCTTAATCACTCTATAGGGAGACTCCTTAAGGGATTCCAACATTGCTGAGGCAGCAGACATGCTCTTTTTAATAGGTTGCAACTTAAACATAAATTCCAAATTTTTAGCAAAAATGGACGTCGATTTGAGCACGTTTTTGTGTATAAAGTTTTTTATCCGCAAATATGTGAAAATTTCTCTAGATGGAATGTGAAAAGTATCTTTTAAGGACTGAAATGACAAAATGTTATCGCCTTGCATAATTTGTAATATCTTAATTTTATCTGCATTAGCCCAGTTCTTTAACCCCTTAAGGACCAAACTTCTGGAATAAAAGGGAATCATGACGTGTCACACACGTCATGTGTCCTTAAGGGGTTAAAGAAAAATCTATTATAAGGCTTTGCAATATATCTAGTGTACATGTCTTGGGTATCTTATTCATTAGGCCTAGTTTTTTCTTAATTTTCATCCACTCTTCCAAAATTTGAAATAATATCGTTGATTTCTTGAACATATTGGTTAAAGAATTATTTGTAACTGTGCACATCGCGAATTGCAATGTGTCAGTTTGCACCATTTCAGACTCTAAAATATACCATGGTTCGAGGACCTGCACAGGATCCTGAAGAAGATAAGTATGTCTAATAATATTTGCGTAATAACTATAGGTAATACTAGGGTAATTTAGTCCACCATTAGACAATTTTTTAGTTAAGATTTTTTGAGCAATTCTGGGTTTTTTATTATTCCAAATAAAATTGTTAAAACTGGCTTGAATCATAGCCAACAAAGGCCCCGGTATTTTGAGTGGCATCATAGAGAACATAAATAGCCATTTCGGCAAAATGTATGAATTAATAATATTAATTTTACCTTGCCAGGAAGTTTCTAAATTTTTCCATCTTTTAAGTTTGAAATTCATCTTTCTCATGAAAAACATTGTATTCCTCTCCATTATATCTGTCACATTGGCGGTTATGAGGAGTCCCAGATAGTTTAATTCCACATCAGTCCATATAAATTTATAAGAATGAGTTAAGATGTTTACCATATCACTATCGAAATTCAAAAACATTGCTGTGGTTTTAGTTACATTTAATTTAAAGTTCGACAAATTAGAGTACCTTTTAATTTCCTTCATTAGCGTTTTTAAAGAGGACTCTGGAGATGTAAGAGTAATTAACGCATCATCCGCGTATAATGATATCTTAATATCCATCAAGTTCGTTTGGACACCTTGGATTAGGGAATTATTCCTAATATTAATTGCCAAAGGCTCAATAGACAATATATACAGCAGGGGGGAGAGAGGACAACCCTGTCGTGTACCATTTTTGAGTGCAAACCACCCTGCCGTAATATTTGGACCCACCGTTCTAGCAGTGGGGGAGGAGTATAGGGCCATAATGGCATTATGTATCCAGCCCGTGAACCCAAAAGCGATAAGGAGTTCACTGAGGTAGCCCCACCCGACCCTGTCGAAAGCTTTCTCAGCATCCAACGACAGGGCCAGGAAGGGCCTCCCATTTCTATTAGCCCAGTCCAAAGTATCGATTATTCTCCTAATATTGTTGGATACTTGCCTACCCGGTACAAACCCTATCTGATCTGGATGGATCAGCGTCGCAACAATAGACTTAATTCTATCCGCGATAATGGCCGCGTAGATCTTCATGTCCACATTAATCAAGGCTATAGGTCTATAGTTACTAGGATTGTGACTGGGTTTATCAGGTTTCAGTATCGGAACAATATTGGCCTGTAGTAATTCAGTTGGAAAAGATTTATTTAGAGCTATTTGATTAAACATTTCTGTTAGAGGGTTAATTAATAAGGACTGCATTTGTTTATAATATTTATTCGTGAAGCCATCGGGGCCCGGAGTTTTGTTAGTAGGAAGTCTATTTATTTGAAATTTGACTTCATCAGCCGAGATGATCCTATTTAACATTAGTAGATCCTGCGGTGTAACTTTTGGGATCTGGGTTTCGGCAAGATAGTTTTGTATATCTTTTTGATTGGGCGACAATTTAAGATTATACAGATCTTCATAGAATTGATTAAATCTGTCCCCTATTTCAGCCGGTGTCGAATATGTCTTTTGGCCGTCCGTCAGTTGTTCCACCCTGTTTTTTGCATACTGATTTCGTAGTCTTTTAGATAGGTTCTTATTAGCTCTATTACCAGTATAGTAATTTTTTAGTCTTAGTTTATGGATATTTAATTGGATTTTTTGTTCCACTTTAAGATTAATTTGTTTTTGTAGCCCATTTAACCTAGTTTTTGTTTCTGCGTCAGGATTTTGTTTGTTTTGTTTAGATAAATTATAAAACTCAATATATAAATCAGTTAGGGTCTTCCCGTTTTTGGACCTCATTATATGTGCTAATTTAATTAGGTAGCCACGCATAACTGATTTGTGAGTGCACCAATTGTTTGCAGGCGAAGTATCGGATGAGTTGTTTTCTAACCAAAAGAATTTTAATAATTGGGTTATTTCTTCCTTGTTCTTCGGGTCATTTATGAGGGCGTCATTCAATCTCCAAGTATTATACCCCCTTGGGGATTTGTTACCAAAGTCTAGTAGAATAAGGCTGTGATCCGACCATAGACTATCCTTAATTTCGCTTGATTTGCATAAGGGTATCACATTGGCCTCTAATAAACAAAAATCAATACGAGCGTATGAACCATGCACGCACGATTGATGGGAATAGTCTTTATCCGTTGGATGTAATAATCTCCATATGTCATGAAGGTTATATTGTTTACAAATATTTTTTAGTTTCTTAGATTGTTTGGCAGTTCTTTTATCATTTGTAGTAGCAGAGATATAAGTTTTATCCATTATGGGATCTCCCACACAGTTAAAATCTCCTGCTATTATTAAATAACCCTTAGCTACTTTGTCCACTCTATCCATTATTGATGCAAATTTTGACATAGGGTCAACATTCGGTAAATAAACATTTACTAAGGTATAGATCTTTTTGTCCATTACGCATACAATAATTATATATCTGGCTTCTTGGTCTAGTTCAATATATTCAATTGCCAATTCAATATTACTATTAAAGACGACTGCAACTCCTCTTTTTTTCTTGTCTCTTAAAGAAGCGTGTACAATATTGGTAAATTTAACCCCGCCCCATCTTTGTTTAAGATCTTGCAACCAGTGAGTTTCCTGTAAGAATGCCACTTGAATGTTATGTTCACTAAGGGTATCATATAATCTACTCCTTTTTTTGTTCGTGTTTAAACCTTGAACATTTAAAGATAAAAATTTTAACATCTGTGTCTATCAGAAATTTAAACAGGTGTAATTATATTCAAACCCCCAGTCACCCCACATAGGGGTACTCTTGTCATTTTTTGCCATTCCTTTGTCCTTGAATTCAAAAGCTCTGAGCGTGGGATAACATAAACAAACATAATAGAGAAAAAAATAAAAAAAAATAAAAAACCAACCAAAAAACAGACAACAAAAAACTCCATCACATTAAAATTGGATCGAAAAAGATCCAACATGGTCATCCAACACACAGCTAGATTTAGAAAGAAGGTGATTCTTTCTGCTCTATTTTAACCGTAGATTTCCGATAGAAATAGAAATCAACGTCAACAATGTAGTATTACTACACCAAGAGGGGCGAGCCTACCACCGGGCCCAGAAAAAAAACGCCTTAGAGAAAACCACTTTATCGCATCGAAGGGGAGAAAGAGAGAAAAAAAAAATAAAAAATTTTCCTTTCAGGACATAAATCATTTATATCGTTTAAACCAAATCAACTTCTCACATTAATATGTTAATAAGACAACATCATATCAGCTATTAAAAATATATATACACAGTGTTTTTTTTCTTTGTATTATATCATTGTTTCAGTGTGTATCTAAGTATACCCCTTCTTATTGGTCTACAGAAAATTGCCCTCCTAGTGCAAGTATATGTGGTAACAATTTATGTGATATAATACTACCCTAGCAACATTTTCCAATCCTATCCCATTTACCAAAAATTATATCCCCATGTAGATTTATATTTTATCAATGTACCTCACTGAGGTCTTTTCTTATTTCTCACTACTGTGTCTCTTTGTTGTTTTAAGTTATATCCTTTTTCCATGTATCTTTAAACCCATGTGTGTCATTATATTTGTGTTACTCCCGTATTTGAGTGCCGTTCTAAATTAAATTATGATACAGCAATTATTACTATACAAACATTTTGGTCAAATTCTTGTCAAATTGTTTACCATCACCTTAGTGTTAAAGCCCATATTACCGGCTATT
Organism: Pelobates fuscus; assembly: GCF_036172605.1. Lineage (NCBI taxonomy): Eukaryota > Metazoa > Chordata > Amphibia > Anura > Pelobatidae > Pelobates > Pelobates fuscus. Next base: position 449,053,098 of record NC_086318.1, on the reverse strand, counting down.
GTTTATAATAGCCCTTTCATTAGGGGCCCTTTCCATATACTCCTCAGAACGTGAAAAATTCTTTACTACTTAACACTTGTTAGGCCAGAATTAATGCTCACCTAACAATTATAGGGGTTATTTCTGATATATTCCCATTATCTCAACCAAAAACCACCTACATATCCTTAACACCATATCCTCCTATTACACCCAAAAAAAAAAAAAAAAAAAAAATTCCCTTTAAGGACATAAATCATTTATATCATTTAAACCAAATCAACTTCTCACATTAATATATTAATGAGACTACATCATATCTTCTGTTTGAAGTATATATACACTGTGTTTTTTTTTCTTTGCGTTATAGCGTTTTTTCAATGTGTATCTAAGTATACCCCTTCTTATTGGTCTACAGAAAATTGACCTCCTAGTGCAAGTATATGTGATAACAACTTATGTGATATAAAACTGCCCTAGCAACAATTTCCAATCCTATCCCATTTACCGAAAATTATATCCCCGTGTGGATTTTTATTTTATCAATGTACCTCACTGAGGTCTTTTCTTATTTCTCACTACTGTATCTCTGTGTTATCTTAATTTGTATCCTTTTTCCGTGTATCTTTAAACCCGTGTATTTCATTATATTTGTGTTACTCCCATATTTGAGTCAAACCTTGCTGTGAAATAATGTCGTTCTAGATTAAATTGAATTATGATACAGCAATTATTACTATACATACATTTTGATCAAATTCTTGTCAACTTATTTACCATCGCCTTAGTGTTGAACCCATATTACTGGCTATTGTTTGCAATAGCCCTTTCATTAGGAGCCCTTTCCATAACTCCTCACAACGTGAAAAAATCTTTACTACTTAACACTTGTTAGGTCAGAATTAATGCTCAGCTAACAATTATAGGGGTTATTTCTGATATATTCCCCTTATCTCAACCAAAGACCAGCTGCATATCCTTGCCACCATGTCCTATTGCACCCGAGAGAAGAGAAAAAAAAAAAAAAAAAAAAGAATTCCCTTTCCCCTTCTTTCCTTATAATATCAGATACTAGCCCTGGCCCCTGACTCCGCTATTTACAAAGTCAATTTGTTCGCTTTCAGCCAGTCCAGCAGTTTGGTATTTGACTCAAATACCTCTCTTTTCCCTTCAAACGACAGGCTTATTTTGGGCGGATAAAGCCACCTATATTTTATCTCATGACGTCTGAGAACTTGAATTGCTGGATTAAACATTTTCCTTTTTGCTCTCGTCTCGAAGGATAAGTCCTGGAATACTTTTACGCTTTGAAAACTGCCCGAGGTTGGGTGATTCTCTCTTACGGCTTTCCACACTTTTTCTTTATAGTCGTCTGTATTAAAACATGCAATGATATCTCGCGGCGCATCGTTCTGGATGGATTGAGGTTTGAAAAGTCTGTGGCACCGTTCTATTAAGTGATTATGTGAATTACACTCCCCCCCCCAGCGCAGAAAAGTATTCCATCAGGGTTTGTCTCACATCTTCTGGTCTTCCCTTTTCTGCTATATTTCTAAAACGCAGATTTTTACGTCTAGACCGGTCTTCGATAGCGTTCAATTTAGACTCCAGGTCCAAAATCTTATGATTGGCCGTTTGGCAGTCTTCAGCTAGATTTTGTACATTAAATTCCAGCTCTTTAATTTGGTCCTCAAACTTGTCTATCTTTGCCACAAGTACATTTATTTCTTGTTTGATTTCTGATTTTATTTCTGTGGCTGTTGTAGCCAACTCCATTTTGATCTGTTGCAAGTTGTCCTTTAAGGTAGAACAAAAAAAAGTGATTGTTAACGGCTCTTTATTGATCTCCGTATCCAAGCCTTCCACACTAACGTCTGTGTCATTCATCATCTGTTTAGAGTTTTTATGTTGGGGAGAGAAGTAAGTTGATAGAGATTTATCTTGCGTTGTATCTTTTTTGTCCTTCCTCAAGGAGGATTTTGTGTCATGTGTCTTTTTAGCAGCCATATTCAGGAGGCACTTAAGGTCATATACAGTATATAATACTATACAATTGCTTCCAATATTTGATGAATTTGATGAATATTAGGTGGATTATATTTAGCAGTAATATATTTAGCAGATATATTGCCACTTGATATTTTTACAAATCCTTCGGATGCAAAGGATCGAGAGAAAAAAAAAAAAAAAAAAAATCCACATCCACTATATTGGTCCCAAGGTGCAATTTTAATGTTCTGTACTGTATATTTCACGGTTTAAACATATTATGCTCATATTGTGCACTCATGATAAATTATACCCTTGGGACAACTTTTAGCATTAGGTTGTAGCCCTTTCCTCTTTTCTTTCTCTTTCTCTGTCGCTCTAATAGTTCAGTTACAGAATATGGTCGGAATAGGCATTATTAAAGGCATTGAGGGCATTATTAAAGGCTTCAGACTTCAGGCTTCAGGCTATTTTACCATGCAGAGGCAGAATACGCTGAAAATTTTAGTCTTCACATACCACACAACAAGTTGAAACAGCACAGCGGCTGATATATATTACCGCACTGAAGCGTCGTTGGGACTCCGATTATTTCAATTTTCAGCGTGGCTGTTGTTTTAGGGGCTGAACCACTTGTGTCCGGGCGTCCGGCGTGTGCATAAGGCTGTCGTCTCTATCCACATTCAGGGCTGCAGATGGTCGGACTGCCGCTTATAGAGTTTCGGATTACTGCAGTGCGCAGTTCTAAGTCCCCCCTTTGAGTATTACCAAATTCCAGGCATACGATTTGAAAAGCCAGTTGCTGGTATACGGTATGGAAGCAAGTAAAAACTTAATGGTGCTTAATGGTGCTCGCGGTCGTCTCTCGCCGGGCGCGCCATTACATGGCAGACCGCCCCTCCTCCTCCGTCATCCCGCCGTCAGCACGCCTCCGCACGTCCGCACGTCATGACGCTCTCCCGATTTAAATGCTTTAAAATGTAGACCATTGACATTTAAATGAACACTCTGGACACCAACACAACTTAAAGCTGCCATGTCGTCCACCCCCCTCCCCACACCTGAAAATTATTATTTCACTTAGAATCTTTATGCAATACTTATATTGACTGTGTTTGAAATTTACTGAAATTCCAGCTCAGTCAAGAGATGTACTGAGACAAAAGAGCCTCCCCTCTTGTCACTGGACCCCCAGCTGTGATTTTACCGTCGGGTGTCATTGCAAATTATGCAAAGTACCCAGCCGGTACTGATGAAATCTGTAGTTTTCCTTAAAGGGTCACTGTAAGCAAGGTAAACAACTTTAGCTTGTTTAAACAGTTTGGTGTATAGAAAATGTCTGTACATCAAAGTATTGCTTCTCTGTTGTCTGCCATTAAATTATTTGTTTTTTGTTTATTTCTGCCCTAGCCTCACACATCTTCTGGCTGTGACTCTTACAGTCTACATGGGAAAAAAAATGTGCACAGCAATTGGTACACAGGTTTGGGGATTGTTTGTGTTAAATAGCATCTGAGCATGCTCGTTTGCGCTGAAATTTGAATTGGATGGTATTTAAAGCCGTAAGACCTGTCTGACCACAGGATCCACGTCCGTACAGGAAAAAAGTAATGAAGGTCTGAAAGGCCAGCCTCTTAGAGGTGCAGACGGAACTAGGGTCTTTTGACAAAAGATTGGGGCTGTAGAGTCAAGAGAGGGTGGCCAAGATCAGATGTTAAAAACCCAGACCCTGGTTGATTGTCAGTGACGTTGCTGGAGACCAGGCACAGACCTCCCAGGAATACCGGAGAAGATCGTTAGTGATGTGTTTCTTTCATACTCTTTTACTCGTCTAGTTCTTTTTATTTTTATTTTGTTGTGATTTAATTATCATCGCTACCCTGTCTTAACCACCCCAGATCTGTCTTCCATATCTCGACTTTACCTTATTACTTTTTAATGTAATTTGGATTCCTAAAGCTACAGTTCTCCTTTAAATATATATTTGGAAAGAACTGCTTCGTTAAAAGATAGGATCATCTTCTGGTTAATTTTAGAAGCAGGGAAGGATCACAGACCCCATAGTAATGGCATATAAGACTAAAAGAGACGGATCACCTGGGCAGAAAACATTTCATCCTCTGTTTAAGCAGCATTTGGACCAAAGGTGTTCAGTACATGCAGCAGTAACTTAACTAGTGAACCACTATTTCTATTTATGTATGAGTTTCGTTCGACGTATTGTAATAGCTATTACATATTTTCTGTTTAATAGTAAGGGAATACAAAGGGCATTATACATAGGAGGTTAGCGGTCCATCTCTAGATTAGAACATCCCTAGCGTAGCGTACTGCTGCTAATTCTGAGGAAAAAAGAACTTCCAGCGATTTAAATTGTCTTCTTATGCAGCGTAATCCTGTCCTCATGGCCACACTAGGCCTTTTCACAAACCTTTTATAAATGGAAGGTGAACAATGAGAGAGATCACACTGATCTCTCAGTGGCTGAGATAAGTAAATGTCCAATTGCTTTGTGAACATAAGAGTTTGGCTGGGGGGAGCAGAATTCCACTGCAGAAAGCTGCAAAACCTTTTTTCTTCTAAACTAAAGAAATTTGGATGAAAATACAGCAGAAATTTGAGGACAAAACCTATCAAATGCACAAGTTGTGTTGGTGCCCAGAGTGTTCCTGGAATGTTCTTCTATACACAAACTGGTAGCTACATGGTTTGTCTCTCTAGCACCTTTTATTTTTACTTATTTTAGGTTGGTTTCCCTTCCAAAAACGACAGTCCGAGCTGTGAATATTCCCGCCTGGATTTTGACTGTGATGAGGATTTCAATACTTCCTATGGCAGTGAGTTTGTCTCATTAAAAGTGATTGTTAGAGATGTGTTTAGACATGTGCTGAATCAGCCTGGGAAAGCCACATCTACAGTTACCAACGCCTTCCTAGATTTCCAGGTGGCATCCTCCCCTCTCATACTTTGAAAGATAGAAAGGGCTTCTAGTGTAAGGCTTCACGGCTTCCTAGGGACCCACTACCGAACTGCTGCTGGTAGGCTTTCTGGTGTCATGTTATGTAAGGAGAGTGTGGATCGTTTTACAGAGACATTGCGCACTATAACTATTTCATCTAATTGAATTGGTTGTAGTTCCTGGAGTCCATTTTCAAATATCTTAACACTGAATAAGGGTCCATTGCTTCCCATAGCCCCACTGACGGTGTGGCTAAGACACAGATAGCACACTTCCTTATGGCCATATTGATTTATACCAACAATGAGTGTTGTGATAGGCTAAAAATAATCAGTTGACCCTCTCAGCCAATCGCTGCTGCACATTGCTGTTCAGGGCTAATGCTTCCTCGGGGAAAATGGGCTGCTGTGGACTCTCGTTTAGCGTTAAAACATTAAAAAATGGTTTACCACTGAAAGGGAAGACACCAGGGGACACTTCATACTATAACCACTTCGATGAGATAAACAAGTTACAGAAAACTGAGATTACGAAGAACCGCTGCACACAGAGATCCCTGCACCATAACCACTTCCACAATCTGGTTGTGGTGCTTCAAGTTACCCGTGAACATGGTTTTTTTTTTTTCCCTGCAAGTCTAGTTGTCTGACTGCTTTCTTTTTGCAGTGTTCCTATCCTGGATGACAACCATCCTGAAGGCTGTGTGCCGTCTGGATCCTCACACTAGCTTTCACATGGCTGGAAACTGGCTTCGTTTTATGTTGACCGCACCAGTGGACGAGGAGCCTCAAACGTGTAGGTTTCACAAAGATTTATGGTTGATTTGATAAATATATATTGAGAAAGGAAGCATGTCGTCAGCATACCGTGTGGCTCTACTTTAAATTAACTTATAAGTTATACATACATGATAAGCACCTGGTATCTTTATTCCACAATTACAGAACCACGTCTTTGTATTTGAAGTGTGATTATTGAAATTAAAGGAGAAGCTTTTTAATATATGATGCAATATAATTAAAGGAAAACGATATATGTTTTTACACTGCAATTAAAGTTTGCTACTCTGTCTTGTAGTTAATCCTGGTAAGGCTTCTGGCAGCCCTCTGTCCTCCACCCACGCCCAGTGGGAAGCCATGACTTTTTTTTCTGAAGGCATCATCCGGGTGGCTTTTGGGGTTCTCTGTGAGGAGGTAAGGAGAAGAGACCAGAACGGGTCTATTTATATCGTTAAATGAATTAAAATTAATGTATTTATTGTAGCCAGTGCCATGTATAAATGCTACCTCACAACATCCAAGTATAAACTAATGCCCTAAGCCTGCAGCTTTGCCAGGAATATAGAGTGCAGTGTGTGAATGATACCTGCAACGGGCATTAAAACTTTTGTTATATTCAGGCCAGGATGAATGGTGCAGATGGTTCATACTGTCACCATCTGTCTTTTAGAAGGTCTGTATATACGCTAACTAGCTCCCTGCCTGTAAATTATCCTTCAGTAACTAGCTCCCTGTCTGTACATTATCCTTCAGTAACTAGCTTCCTGTCTGTACATTATCCTTCAGTAACTAGCTCCCTGTCTGTACATTATCCTTCAGTAACTAGCTCCCTGTCTGTACATTATCCTTCAGTAACTAGCTCCCTGTCTGTACATTATCCTTCATTAACTAGCTCCCTGTCTGTACATTATCCTTCAGTAACTAGCTCCCTGTCTGTACATTATCATTCAGTAACTAGCTCCCTGTCTGTACGTTATCCTTCAGTAACTCGCTCCCTGTCTGTACATTATCCTTCAGTAACTAGCTCCCTGTCTGTACATTATCCTTCAGTAACAAGCTCCCTGTCTGTACATTATCCTTCAGTAACTCGCTCCCTGTCTGTACATTATCCTTCAGTAACTAGCTCCCTGTCTGTACATTATCCTTCAGTAACTAGCTCCCTGTCTGTACATTATCCTTCAGTAACTAGCTCCCTGTCTGTACATTATCCTTCAGTAACTCGCTCCCTGTCTGTACATTATCCTTCAGTAACTAGCTCCCTGTCTGTACATTATCCTTCAGTAACTCGCTCCCTGTCTGTACATTATCCTTCAGTAACTAGCTCCCTGTCTGTACATTATCCTTCAGTAACTAGCTCCCTGCCTGTAAATTATTCTTCAGTAACTAGCTCCCTGTCTGTACATTATCCTTCAGTAACTAGCTCCCTGTCTGTACATTATCCTTCAGTAACTAGCTCCCTGTCTGTACATTATCCTTCAGTAACTAGCTCCCTGTCTGTACATTATCCTTCAGTAACTCGCTCCCTGTCTGTACATTATCCTTCAGTAACTAGCTCCCTGTCTGTACATTATCCTTCATTAACTAGCTCCCTGTCTGTACATTATCCTTCAGTAACTAGCTCCCTGTCTGTACATTATCATTCAGTAACTAGCTCCCTGTCTGTACGTTATCCTTCAGTAACTCGCTCCCTGTCTGTACATTATCCTTCAGTAACTAGCTCCCTGTCTGTACATTATCCTTCAGTAACAAGCTCCCTGTCTGTACATTATCCTTCAGTAACTCGCTCCCTGTCTGTACATTATCCTTCAGTAACTAGCTCCCTGTCTGTACATTATCCTTCAGTAACTAGCTCCCTGTCTGTACATTATCCTTCAGTAACTAGCTCCCTGTCTGTACATTATCCTTCAGTAACTCGCTCCCTGTCTGTACATTATCCTTCAGTAACTAGCTCCCTGTCTGTACATTATCCTTCAGTAACTCGCTCCCTGTCTGTACATTATCCTTCAGTAACTCGCTCCCTGTCTGTACATTATCCTTCAGTAACTAGCTCCCTGTCTGTACATTATCCTTCAGTAACTAGCTCCCTGCCTGTAAATTATTCTTCAGTAACTAGCTCCCTGTCTGTACATTATCCTTCAGTAACTAGCTCCCTGTCTGTACATTATCCTTCAGTAACTAGCTCCCTGTCTGTACATTATCCTTCAGTAACTAGCTCCCTGTCTGTACATTATCCTTCAGTAACTCGCTCCCTGTCTGTACATTATCCTTCAGTAACTAGCTCCCTGTCTGTACATTATCCTTCATTAACTAGCTCCCTGTCTGTACATTATCCTTCAGTAACTAGCTCCCTGTCTGTACATTATCATTCAGTAACTAGCTCCCTGTCTGTACGTTATCCTTCAGTAACTCGCTCCCTGTCTGTACATTATCCTTCAGTAACTCGCTCCCTGTCTGTACATTATCCTTCAGTAACTAGCTCCCTGTCTGTACATTATCCTTCAGTAACTAGCTCCCTGCCTGTAAATTATTCTTCAGTAACTAGCTCCCTGTCTGTACATTATCCTTCAGTAACTAGCTCCCTGTCTGTACATTATCCTTCAGTAACTAGCTCCCTGTCTGTACATTATCCTTCAGTAACTAGCTCCCTGTCTGTACATTATCCTTCAGTAACTCGCTCCCTGTCTGTACATTATCCTTCAGTAACTAGCTCCCTGTCTGTACATTATCCTTCATTAACTAGCTCCCTGTCTGTACATTATCCTTCAGTAACTAGCTCCCTGTCTGTACATTATCATTCAGTAACTAGCTCCCTGTCTGTACGTTATCCTTCAGTAACTCGCTCCCTGTCTGTACATTATCCTTCAGTAACTAGCTCCCTGTCTGTACATTATCCTTCAGTAACAAGCTCCCTGTCTGTACATTATCCTTCAGTAACTCGCTCCCTGTCTGTACATTATCCTTCAGTAACTAGCTCCCTGTCTGTACATTATCCTTCAGTAACTAGCTCCCTGTCTGTACATTATCCTTCAGTAACTAGCTCCCTGTCTGTACATTATCCTTCAGTAACTAGCTCCCTGTCTGTACATTATCCTTCAGTAACTCGCTCCCTGTCTGTACATTATCCTTCAGTAACTCGCTCCCTGTCTGTACATTATCCTTCAGTAACTAGCTCCCTGCCTGTAAATTATTCTTCAGTAACTAGCTCCCTGTCTGTACATTATCCTTCAGTAACTAGCTCCCTGTCTGTACATTATCCTTCAGTAACTAGCTCCCTGTCTGTACATTATCCTTCAGTAACTAGCTTCCTGTCTGTACATTATCCTTCAGTAACTAGCTTCCTGTCTGTACATTATCCTTCAGTAACTAGCTCCCTGTCTGTACATTATCCTTCAGTAACTAGCTCCCTGTCTGTACATTATCCTTCAGTAACTCGCTCCCTGTCTGTACATTATCCTTCAGTAACTCGCTCCCTGTCTGTACATTATCCTTCAGTAACTAGCTCCCTGCCTGTAAATTATTCTTCAGTAACTAGCTCCCTGTCTGTACATTATCCTTCAGTAACTAGCTCCCTGTCTGTACATTATCCTTCAGTAACTAGCTCCCTGTCTGTACATTATCCCTCAGTAACTAGCTCCCTGTCTGTACATTATCCTTCAGTAACTAGCTCCCTGTCTGTACATTATCCTTCAGTAACTAGCTCCCTGTCTGTACATTATCCTTCAGTAACTCGCTCCCTGTCTGTACATTATCCTTCAGTAACTAGCTCCCTGTCTGTACATTATCCTTCAGTAACTAGCTCCCTGTCTGTACATTATCCTTCAGTAACTAGCTCCCTGTCTGTACATTATCCTTCAGTAACTAGCTCCCTGTCTGTACATTATCCTTCAGTAACTAGCTCCCTGTCTGTACATTATCCTTCAGTAACTAGCTCCCTGTCTGTACATTATCCTTCAGTAACTAGCTCTCCAGCTTATTCTCCCCATTCTGTGCTTAGAATGTATGGGGCCCTGCCTTTACTTTGTGTTAAGAATGCATCTTGTAATCAATGTGAGGATTTGTTGCTCATTGAATTGTACATATCTGAGCTATTCTCTCTCACTGCAGCAGGGCAGAGTAGCAGAGGGGATTGATGTTCTCCACTCTATCCTGACATACGAGGCCACGGATCCTGTCATCTTGTCCTGTGTCCTCACAAACCTGTCTTCTTATTTCCCTTTCATCCGATACACAAATCCTTCCATGCCTCTTGTGCTGTCAAAGGTGAGTTACTAAAACTTTGAAGGACATTTCCAGGGGGAAGTTCACTAATAGAGGGAATGGTAACGGACCATTTCAAGGGTTAGTTCACTAATAGAGGGAGAGGTAACGGTTCCTTTCAGGGGTTAGCACAATGATCGAGGGAGCTAACCCTTTCAGGGGTTAGTTTATTAATATAGGAAGCGGTAACGGACCCTTTCGGGGGTAGTTCACTAATAGAGGGAGTGATAACGGACCCTTTCGGGGGTAGTTCACTAATAGAGGGAGTGATAACGGACCCTTTCGGGGGTAGTTCACTAATAGAGGGAGTGGTAACAGACCCTTTCAGGGGGTAGTTTACTAATAGAGGGAGCTGTAACGGATCTTTTCGGGGGTTAGTTCACTAATAGATTGAGTGATAACGGATCTTTTCGTGGGGTAGTTCAGTAATAGAGGGAGTGGTAACGGACCCTTTCAGGGGGTAGTTCACTAATAGAGGGAGAGGTAACGCTTCCTTTCGTGGGGTAGTTCAGTAATAGAGGGAGTGGTAATGGATCCTTTCAGGGGGTAGTTCACTAATAGAGGGAGTAATAACTGACCCTTTCAGGGGTTAGTTCAATGATGGAGGGAGCGGTAAAGGACCCTTTCAGGGGTTAGTTTACTAATAGAGGGAGTGGTAACGGACCCTTTCAGGGGGTAGTTTACTAATAGAGGGAGTGGTAACGGACCCTTTCGGGGGTAGTTCAGTAATAGAAGGAGTTGTAACTGACCCTTTCGTGGGGTAGTTCAGTAATAGAGGAAGCGGTATCGGTTCCTTTCAGGGGTTAGTTTACTAATAGAGGGAGTGATAAAGGACCCTTTCAGGGGGTAGTTTACTAATAGAGGGAGTGGTAACGGACCCTTTCGTGGGTCAGTTCAGTAATAGAGGAGTTGTAACTGACCCTTTCGTGGGGTAGTTCAGTAATAGAGGGAGTGGTAACGGACCCTTTCGTGGGGTAGTTCAGTAATAGAGGAAGCGGTATCGGTTCCTTTCAGGGGTTAGTTTACTAATAGAGGGAGTGGTAACGGACCCTTTCAGGGGTTAGTTTACTAATAGAGGGAGTGGTAACGGACCCTTTCGTGGGTCAGTTCAGTAATAGAGGAGTTGTAACTGACCCTTTCGTGGGGTAGTTCAGTAATAGAGGGAGTGGTAACGGACCCTTTCAGGGGTTAGTTTACTAATAGAGGGAGTGGTAACGGACCCTTTCGTGGGGTAGTTCAGTAATAGAAGGAGTTGTAACTGACCCTTTCGTGGGGTAGTTCAGTAATAGAGGGAATGGTAACGGACCTTTTAGGGAGTTCTCTGAATAAATTTTGCATGGGGGAAGACAGCGTCTCCTTATTGTGAGAGATCAGGGGAGAATAGATAGATTTGCGTATAAATTATACTGTCACCGACAGAGGCAGTATAGATAGAGAAGAGTAGGGGACCGAGGACACACCCTTGAGGAGCAATCTGTCATGGTGGTCTAAAAGAGTTATTTGCTACAGTTCGAATTCAAAGTGCATTTCAAATGTAACTCTGATTTGAAAATCATTTTAAACTACAAACAATTCTCACTTTAATGAATCACCCTGTGCGTGTTTACTGTGAATATGGCTGCTTTTTGCTGATTGACATTCTTTTCTCCCCTGCAGCTGTTTGCCGCAATATCCTTTCATACATCTGCAAATTCAAAGGTAAGGCATGATCGTTGGTGTTTTTGTTGAACCCGGCTGGTTGTGTGTCTGAGGTTCCTGCTCCTTTGTAACTTCCTTGGGTAATAGAAACCTGTATATCTTAGGTCAGTGGTTTCCTCTGCTCTGAGTGTCTGTGTGTGAGTGCTACAGCCAGTGTGTCTCTGTATAATACAGACTGTGTGTGTGTGTGTGTGTGTGAGTGCTGCAGTCAGTGTGTCTCTGTATAATACAGACTGTCTGTGTGTGAGTGCTGCAGTCAGTGTGTCTCTGTATAATACAGTGTCTGTGTGTGAGTGCTGCAGTCAGTGTCTCTGTATAATACAGACTGTCTATGTGTGTGAGTGCTGCAGTCAGCGTGTCTCTGTATAATACAGACTGTGTGTGTGTGTGTGTGTGTGTGTGTGTGTGAGTGCTGCAGTCAGTGTATCTCTGTATAATACAGACCGTCTGTGTGTGTGAGTGCTGCAGTCAGTGTGTCTCTGTATAATACAGACTGTCTGTGTGTGTGAGTGCTGCAGTCAGTGTGTCTCTGTATAATACAGACTGTCTGTGTGTGTGAGTGCTGCAGTCAGTGTGTCTCTGTATAATACAGACTGTCTGTCTGTGTGTGAGTGCTGCAGTCAGTGTGTCTCTGTATAATACAGACTGTGTGTGTGAGTGCTGCAGTCAGTGTATCTCTGTATAATACAGACTGTGTGTGTGAGTGCTGCAGTCAGTGTATCTCTGTATAATACAGACTGTGTGTGAGTGCTGCAGTCAGTGTATCTCTGTATAATACAGACTGTGTGTGAGTGCTGCAGTCAGTGAATCTCTGTATAATACAGTGTGTCTGTGTGTGAGTGCTGCAGTCAGTGTCTCTGTATAATACAGACTGTGTGTGTGAGTGCTGCAGTCAGTGTGTCTCTGTATAATACAGACTGTGTGTGTGAGTGCTGCAGTCAGTGTGTTTCTGTATAATACAGACTGTGTGTGAGTGCTGCAGTCAGTGTCTCTGTATAATACAGACTGTGTGTGTGAGTGCTGCAGTCAGTGTGTCTCTGTATAATACAGACTGTGTGTGTGAGTGCTGCAGTCAGTGTGTTTCTGTATAATACAGACTGTGTGTGAGTGCTGCAGTCAGTGTCTCTGTATAATACAGACTGTGTGTGAGTGCTGCAGTCAGTGTATCTCTGTATAATACAGACTGTGTGTGAGTGCTGCAGTCAGTGAATCTCTGTATAATACAGTGTGTCTGTGTGTGAGTGCTGCAGTCAGTGTCTCTGTATAATACAGACTGTGTGTGTGAGTGCTGCAGTCAGTGTGTCTCTGTATAATACAGACTGTGTGTGTGAGTGCTGCAGTCAGTGTGTTTCTGTATAATACAGACTGTGTGTGAGTGCTGCAGTCAGTGTCTGTATAATACAGACTGTCTGTGTGTGTGTGTGTGTGTGAGTGCTGCAGTCAGTGTCTCTGTATAATACAGACTGTCTGTGTGTGTGAGTGCTGCAGTCAGTGTCTTTCTGTATAATACAGACTGTGTGTGTGAGTGCTGCAGTCAGTGTATCTCTGTATAATACAGACTGTCTGTTTGTGTGAGTGCTGCAGTCAGTGTGTCTCTGTATAATACAGACTGTGTGTGTGAGTGCTGCAGTCAGTGTATCTCTGTATAATACAGACTGTGTGTGAGTGCTGCAGTCAGTGTCTCTGTATAATACAGTGTGTCTGTGTGTGAGTGCTGCAGTCAGTGTCTCTGTATAATACAGACTGTGTGTGTGTGTGCTGCAGTCAGTGTCTCTGTATAATACAGACTGTGTGAGTGCTGCAGTCAGTGTATCTCTGTATAATAGTGTGTCTGTGTGTGAGTGCTGCAGTCAGTGTATCTCTGTATAATACAGACTGTGTGTGTGCTGCAGTCAGTGTCTCTGTATAATACAGACTGTGTGTGATTGCTGCAGTCAGTGTCTCTGTTTAATACAGACTGTGGGTGAGTGCTGCAGTCAGTGTCTCTGTATAATACAGACTGTGTGAGTGCTGCAGTCAGTGTATCTCTGTATAATAGTGTATCTGTGTGTGAGTGCTGCAGTCAGTGTCTCTGTATAATACAGACTGTGTGTGTGCTGCAGTCAGTGTCTCTGTATAATACAGACTGTGTGTGAGTGCTGCAGTCAGTGTCTCTGTATAATACAGACTGTGTGTGTGAGTGCTGCAGTCAGTGTCTCTGTATAATACAGACTGTGTGTGTGAGTGCTGCAGTCAGTGTATCTCTGTAGAATAGTGTGTCTTTGTGTGAGTGCTGCAGTCAGTGTATCTCTGTATAATACAGTATGTCTGTGTGTGAGTGTTGCAGTCAGTGTATTTCTGTATAATAGACTGTGTGTGTGTGAGTGCTGCAGTCAGTGTCTCTGTATAAGTGTGTGAGTACTGCAGTCAGTGTCTCTGTATAATACAGACTGTGTGTGAGTGCTGCAGTCAGTGTATCTCTGTATAATAGTGTTTCTGTGTGTGAGTGCTGCAGTCAGTGTCTCTGTATAATACATACTGTCTGTCTGTGTGTGAGTGCTGCAGTCAGTGTCTCTGTATAATACAGACTGTGTGAGTGCTGCAGTCAGTGTCTCTGTATAATACAGACTGTGTGTGTGAGTGCTGCAGTCAGTGTCTCTGTATAATACAGACTGTGTGTGTGAGTGCTGCAGTCAGTGTCTCTGTATAATACAGACTGTGTGTGTGTGAGTGCTGCAGTCAGTGTGTCTCTGTATAATACAGACTGTCTGTCTGTGTGTGAGTGCTCCAGTCATTGTATCTCTGTATAATACACACTGTCTGTGTGTGAGTGCTGCAGTCAGCGTGTCTCTGTATAATACAGACTGTCTGTGTGTGAGTGCTGCAGTCAGTGTCTCTGTATAATACAGACTGTCTGTGTGTGAGTGCTGCAGTCAGTGTCTCTGTATAATACAGACTGTGTGTGTGAGTGCTGCAGTCAGTGTCTCTGTATAATACAGACTGTGTGTGTGAGTGCTGCAGTCAGTGTCTCTGTATAATACAGACTGTGTGTGTGAGTGCTGCAGTCAGTGTCTCTGTATAATACAGACTGTGTGTGTGAGTGCTGCAGTCAGTGTCTCTGTATAATACAGTCTGTATGTGTGTGAGTGCTACAGTCAGTGTCTCTGTATAATACAGTCTGTCTGTGTGTGAGTGCTGCAGTCAGTGTCTCTGTATAATACAGACTGTCTGTATTGTGTAACCACATTCTGAGTCCTTGCATTTAATCCAGGACCCACTAACTCGTGCCGTGAAGAATGTTCGACGACATGCCTGCTGCTCCTTGATTAAGATCTGTAGTACTTACCCTGAGCTTGTTTTGGTGAGTGAATTTACACAGTGAGTGCAGGATTTTATGTATAGTAGGCAATATTTGTATTAATAAAATGAGACCACACAATAAACACAGACAACGTTTAACCCCTTAAGGACGGTGGGCGTTCTGTGCCGTCCTTGGGGACCCGGCTCTAAACGCTGGCTGGCGGCATAGAACGCCCAAGCCGTCCTATGTACTTACCCGGTCGCCGGTGCTCGCAGTTTGTGGACTCACCTGGGAACCCAGGGAGTCCCCCTCCTTCCTCTTCGGCACCCCCTGGGCCATGTGATTGCCTGTAAGGACAGATACTCCCCCTGCTGCCTGTAAATAGCAAAATAAATGTTAGTTACAGTTTAAAATAAAATATATACTTCGATCATTTAATTATTATATATATATATATATATATATATATATATATATACACACACACACACACACACACACACACACACACATACATACACTGTCTAAGTATATTTTAATATTAATATATATAATTATAAATACATATTAATATCAAAATACACGTACAATGATATTGATTAAATATATAATTATTTATAATATAAAATATGTAAATACGTAAAAAAAAAATTAAAATATATACACTGCGTGCAGAATTATTAGGCAAATGAGTATTTTGACCACATCATCCTCTTTATGCATGTTGTCTTACTCCAAGCTGTATAGGCTCGAAAGCCTACTACCAATTAAGCATATTAGGTGATGTGCATCTCTGTAATGAGAAGGGGTGTGGTCTAATGACATCAACACCCTATATCAGGTGTGCATAATTATTAGGCAACTTCCTTTCCTTTGGCAAAATGGGTCAAAAGAAGGACTTGACAGGCTCAGAAAAGTTAAAAATAGTGAGATATCTTGCAGAGGGATGCAGCACTCTTAAAATTGCAAAGCTTCTGAAGCGTGATCATCGAACAATCAAACGTTTCATTCAAAATAGTCAACAGGGTCGCAAGAAGCGTGTGGAGAAACCAAGGCGCAAAATAACTGCCCATGAACTGAGAAAAGTCAAGCGTGCAGCTGCCAAGATGCCACTTGCCACCAGTTTGGCCATATTTCAGAGCTGCAACATCACTGGAGTGCCCGAAAGCACAAGGTGTGCAATACTCAGAGACATGGCCAAGGTAAGAAAGGCTGAAAGACGACCACCACTGAACAAGACACACAAGCTGAAACGTCAAGACTGGGCCAAGAAATATCTCAAGACTGATTTTTCTAAGGTTTTATGGACTGATGAAATGAGAGTGAGTCTTGATGGGCCAGATGGATGGATTGGTAAAGGGCAGAGAGCTCCAGTCCGACTCAGACGCCAGCAAGGTGGAGGTGGAGTACTGGTTTGGGCTGGTATCATCAAAGATGAGCTTGTGGGGCCTTTTCGGGTTGAGAATGGAGTCAAGCTCAACTCCCAGTTTCTGGAAGACACCTTCTTCAAGCAGTGGTACAGGAAGAAGTCTGCATCCTTCAAGAAAAACATGATTTTCATGCAGGAAAATGCTCCATCACACGCGTCCAAGTACTCCACAGCGTGGCTGGCAAGAAAGGGTATAAAAGAAGAAAATCTAATGACATGGCCTCCTTGTTCACCTGATCTGAACCCCATTGAGAACCTGTGGTCCATCATCAAATGAGAGATTTACAAGGAGGGAAAACAGTACACCTCTCTGAACAGTGTCTGGGAGGCTGTGGTTGCTGCTGCACGCAATGTTGATGGTGAACAGATCAAAACACTGACAGAATCCATGGATGGCAGGCTTTTGAGTGTCCTTGCAAAGAAAGGTGGCTATATTGGTCACTGATTTGTTTTTATGTTTTTGAATGTCAGAAATGTATATTTGTGAATGTTGAGATGTTATATTGGTTTCACTGGTAAAAATAAATAATTGAAATGGGTATATATTTGTTTTTTGTTAAGTTGCCTAATAATTATGCACAGTAATAGTCACCTGCACACACAGATATGCCCCTAAAATAGCTATAACTAAAAACAAACTAAAAACTACTTCCAAAAATATTCAGCTTTGATGTTAATGAGTTTTTTGGGTTCATTGAGAACATGGTTGTTGTTCAATAATAAAATTAATCCTCAAAAATACAACTTGCCTAATAATTCTGCACTCCCTGTAGGTGTAAATTTGTTTTAACTGTATTTTACAATTTATATATATTGATATCAAAATACATGTAGAACGAAATAATATATCTATATACATATGTATATACGTATATATATCACTATATATGTAAATAAAAATAATTGTAACAAATTATGTGTGTGTGTGTGTATATGTATATATAATAATTTAATTTTACATTATTAGGTCATTTTGTTAATTACAATTTGCGGGACTTGACTGATAACCAAGGCCGAAAGTCCAGGGAATTTAATTTGCTAGCACTATATTTAACCCTGTAACTTTCTAAGACACCATAAAACCTGTACATGGGGGGTACTGCTTTACTCGGAAGACTTCGCTGAACACAAATATTAGTGTTTCAAAACAGTAAACTGTATTACAACGACGAGATCGTCAGTGGAAGTGACATTTTTTTCATTTTTCACACACAAATGGCACTTACACTCAGGGCCGGCCTTAGGGGTGTGCGAGCTGTGCGGCTGCACAGGGCGCCATGTAGCCCAGCCGGCTGGGATTTAAAAAAAAAAAGCTGGGGCGGCGCTTACCGTGCGGCGGGGGCGGAGCTAAAAGCGCCGGAAAACTGCTGCAGGGGAAGCAGGAAGGAGTCCCTGCTTCCCCACCAAACAGTCACCAGGAGCTGCACTGCCTCCACCATGAACTCCACAGGTAACTGTGGGATTGTCAGGTGAGTGTGACTCTCTGCCTGTGTTTATTACTGTCTGTGTGTGTATGACTGTCTGCCTCTGTGTGTCTGTGTGTATGACTGTGTGTGTGTGTATGACTGTTTGCCTCTGTGTGTGTCTGTGTGTATGACGGTCTGCCTGTGTGTGTGTGTCTGTGTGTATGACTGTGTGTGTCTGTGTGTATGACTGTCTGCCTGTGTGTGTCTGTGTGTGTGAGACTGTCTGCCTGTGTGTGTGTATATTACTGTCTGCCTGTGTGTGTCTGTGTGTGTATGACTGTCTGCCTCTGTGTGTGTCTTTGTGTATGACTGTGTGTGTCTGTGTGTATTACTGTCTGCCTCTGTGTGTGTCTGTGTGTATGACTGACTGTCTGCCTCTGTGTGTCTGTGTGTGTGAGACTGTCTGCCTGTGTGTGTGTGTGTGTGTGTGTGTGTGTGTATATTACTGTCTGCCTCTGTGTGTGTGTATGACTGTCTGCCTCTGTGTGTATGACTGTCTGCCTCTGTGTGTCTGTGTGTATGACTATCTGCATGTGTGTGTCTGTGTGTGTGTGTGTGTGTGTGTGTGTGTGTGTGTATGACTGTCTGCCACTGTGTGTCTGTGTGTATTACTGTCTGCCTCTGTGTGTGTGTCTGTGTGTATGACTGCCTCTGTGTGTATGGCTGTCTGCCTCTGTGTGTCTGTGTGTATGGCTGTCTGCCTCTGTGTGTCTGTGTGTATGGCTGTCTGCCTCTGTGTGTCTGTGTGTATGGCTGTCTGCCTCTGTGTGTCTGTGTGTCTGTGTGTATGGCTGTCTGCCTCTGTGTGTCTGTGTGTATGACTGTCTGCCTGTGTGTGTCTGTGTGTATGACTGTCTGCCTGTGTGTGTCTGTGTGTATGACTGTCTGCCTCTGTGTGTGTCTGTGTGTATTACTGTCTGCCTCTGTGTGTGTCTGCGTGTATTACTGTCTGTGTCTGTGTGTATGACTGACTGTCTGCCTGTGTGTGTGAGACTGTCTGCCTTTGTGTGTGTGTGTGTGTGTGTGTGTATGACTGTCTGCCTGTGTGTGTGTGTGTGTGTGTGTGTGTGGATGTCTTGCTGTGTGTGTGTATGGCCGTCTGACTCTGTGTGTGTGTGTCACATACAACCAATACACGCATATCACACACTGTTAATACACCCATTACAAATATCACACATAGCATACATATCACACACGGTCATCACACCTACTATCACATACACAGACAACACAAACATTGCAGCATACATGGATGACGGGGGGGGGCTCTGTGAAGATTTTTCGCACAGGGCGTCTAAATGCCTAAGGCCGGCCCTGCTTACACTGACGATATAATTGTTGATACGTTTTGCAGTTTTGAAACACTAATATTTGTGTTCAGCGAAGTCTCCCGAGTATAACAGTACCCGCCATGTACAGGTTTTATGGTGTTTTCAAAAGTTACAGAGTCAAATATAAGGCTTGCGTTTCAGTTTTTTGGCATTCATATTAGTTTTTTGCATTTTTCACACACAAACAAAAATTAACCAGTGTTTGTGACCAAGTGGCTACTAAAAAAGACTGGATATACCCCTTTGTAATACCTTGGGTTGTCTACTATTGCAAATGGTATGGCATCTTGGGGGTAATTCTCATTCCTGGGGCTACCATACGGTCCCAAAGGCAACATAATCAATCTGGCGAATTTCAATTTGAAAAACTGAAAAATGTAACATGCTTTCCTGGCTAATCATGGCAGCATCACTTATGGGTTAGCTCCACCCTCAGTCAGGTCAGGACAGAAAACAATTAAACCATTAACGAGGCTGTAGGCATAAAGGGTTTCTCCTCCCTCCGTACCTCAGTCTTTTTTCTGTCCTCATTTTTTTGGCCACCTCCCACGTTTACCATGGGCTTACCAGATGAAGTTCAGCCTCTCTTCATCTGAAGAACTCATTAATCAGGCTGCACGGGCAGAACTAACTGAGTTTGGTGTGTGCAGTTTAGATACTGTCATACATGAAGATTCTGGACTAATCTATCTGGATTTCAGGAAGGCACAATTCAGGGGTTTGTATATTTATAATTCCCTAAACTGAATTTGGTGCTGTACATATACATATGAGTATATCTGTTTTATAGGGGTCGGTTACGTTAAAAATTCCCCTGATGCATGTTCCCCATCTATGATGTGGAGTGTGCTTATTTCTCCACAGGAGGCAAAGGGTTTTGGAGAAGCTTAGCTAAGTAATCTCCTCTTGTGCTGCTATCAGGCTGCTGACTTCTATAAGTCTGGATTTACAGGCTGGAGTGGGTTCTTACCTGTTTTCTCCTTGCTCTGGAAGCATTCTTCAGGTGCTGTATAAGTTTCTTTCTTCTGACCGGACTCACAGCTATTCGGCATCTAGGTGCTCTGCTTCGGACGTCACAAAATGGCGGCGGGGGGCTGTTCCGGCGTGCACATGCGCGATGAAGGATTTTAGGGACTTTGAACAATTTAGTAGTGGAGTCTCCGAGCATGCGCGGATCGGCGGGTAGGAGGATTTAAAGGTACATAGCGCGAAATTCAAACGCTGCTGTACCTTGTTGCTTTGGCGTTTTCTATGTGAATTGTGCTGCCAGGATCAATTTTCTTCTGAGAAGGTAAGAGGACTTCTAATATCCTTTTTCTTAGCAATTTATCTTTTTTATCTTTCTTTCCTTCATGTAAATGTTTCTTCTCTTATAGCTATGGCTTCTCCCTCTGCCTCCAGACATTCTGATAGAAGAAATAGGTGAGCCAATATTCGTTTTTGTCTTCACTTAGGGGGGAACAAAAAGAGCGCCAAAGGGGCCAGTAAAATATATATATATATATATATATATATATATATATATATATATATGGCCTTTATATATTTTCAGCCCCATCATATCGCTGGAATCTTCTCCTAGGAAGCATAAGGACAAGACGAAGAGATGCTTAAATTGTAATGGGATTGCTATGGAGGAAAAGAAGCTGTGCAGGTCTTGTTTGGTGGAAGTGGCCAGAGAGGGCAGCAGAAAGGATTCGCCTCAGGAAGATCTTAAAAAGTGGAGCTCTCAGGCTATAGCAGACACAATTAGATCCTCTTCAGGGAAGGGATAGCAAGCAAAACGCTCCAGACAAGAGTCCGGGTCTTCTGAATCTGAAGATAACTCTGATGTCCAGTTTTTCTCTTGACGAAGAAGAGGAGGATATAGATCATTCATCAAGATCGCTGGTGTAGCGGAGAGCTGATATGTAACGGATCGACGGGCACCCTGACTGGGTACCTCCGTTGAAGGATGCTCCTAGCGCTTCCTGAGGACTCCAAGCACTGCAGCAGACACCATAACCACTGTAGACCTCTCCAGAGACCAAGACCGGAACAAACTCTTACAAGAGCTTAGCAGTGATTTAGCAAGGGAGTATGACAAGCATAGCAATCCCTTGTAGCAGATTCCCCCAATAAGAGACCGCACTCCAAATTGAGGGTGAAGAAGAACTGACTGTACTGGCACTTACAGCCTCTTTTATTCCCAATCCACAAACAGAGTACTGCCCACAGGGTTTTACAGAACAACCAATCAATCCGTACAATACACACAAACACTCCCACACAAAATCACCCCCTCTGCCTGTGATATGATTACTGAACACAATGGGTTATATAATTATCACAGGCAGAGGAATACAGTTTTTCCACATTATTCATAACTTTGAAAGTATGCATCACATTCACACTTACATTTTCTGAATCAGCATACTCCAAATACAAACATATGTCAAAATCATCTAAATTGGTCCATTGGTTCAAAAGATAGAGCGAAGTCCTTTGTGACCAAATGAAGCATGGCTTTTATGCCCAAAACCAGTTCCACAGAGTCTTCTATCCTGGAGATAATTGAGAAGTAATCCAATTATCTCCAAGGACAGAGGCAAAACTCCATTAAGCACATGGCGGTAAAAAGAGAGTAAAATACAATAAAATACACAAGGTTACATTTATTACATAAAATACAGACATTTTACCTATCCCCAGATAGCTTAGATCTGAGCGCACATTATTACCGCTGGCGCTCAGATCACATACATACAGTTCAATCGCCATGGAGCCAAAGTCTTTCATACAGTCTTTCAGTATACGGCTGGGCTCCATGGCATAGCTATCTAGGGTAGCATGGCTTTAACAGTCCGCAGAAAGGCACAAACCAGCCTTTCTGCAGGGAAAAAGAGGCCATAGTCTAAAGGGAGCAGGCGAGCAACCAGACTTCTCCAGTGCACAGTGGCGAGGTTGGTTCCGCCACAGCTGGATTCTAGATCCGTGGAGAAGTTGATTTCACTATTAAGAAATACTTTTAAGGATCCCCGGAGATAAAGCAGAGGTGCGTGAATCAGACCGGTATTTTGAAGATCTTAGGTCAAATATACCCACCTTTCCGGCTCATGCAGCTATCAAAGAAGTCATCTCTCAAGAATGGAGTAGGTCAATGAAGAAAGCTACTCTAAAGAATAAAGCTTCTAGGGTATATCCATATTCTCGGGTGGATTCTAAAGCTTGAATGTCCATTCCTAAGATTGATGCGGCTGTTATCCATATGGCCAAAAAGACTACTCTTCCAGTAGACTCAATGGCTTATTTACGCAAATCCATGGAAAAACGGTTGGATGCGGATTTAATTAAGGCATACCTGGCTCTCGGGTCTGCTTTACTTCCAGCAGTGTCAGTGACTACACTTTCTAGAGCTTTAAAGGTATGGCTACAGAATTTGGAGGAAGATATAGCAGCGGGGGTTCGCAGGGAGCATCTGATTGAAAGTCTGAAAGATTTCCACTTGGCTTCAGAATTTTGCTCAGAGGCCTCTCTTGATATTACCAAGATGGTAGCTAAGAGCATGACGGTAGCATCCAGAAGGGCGTTGTGGCTACATGCTTGGGGTGCGGACTATGCATCAAAAGCATCTTTATGTGCTCTTCCCTTTCAAGGGGATCTACTATTTGGCAAAGTTCTGGAGGAGGCCATCTAAAAGGCAGCTGATTATAGAAGAGCCTTTCTTCCTCAGGACAAAAGGCGTCCCTTATCCAGTATGTGGAAGAATAAAAAATTTAAGGATCGTTCCTTTCGTGACTCCAGGACATATCGTCCAGGCAGAGAGTACACGAGATACTCAAATTGCAGAACAATTCAGCCATCTTCTTCTTCCTCAAAGTTCTCCGAGGTAGAGGTACCAGACCTTCTATTAAGGGATTCTGTAGGTGCGCAGGTCCAGCCAGGGATAGGAGGTCGTTTCCTAAAGTTCTTCCCCGTCTGGATCAAAAACGTCTCCGATTCATGGGTACTGTCAATTATAAAAGTAGGATACCTCATAGAGTTTTCAAGTATCCCACCACCTACCTTTAAGCAATCTTGCGTTGCAAGAGGGATAAAAGAAGTGGATGTGATGGCTTGTATCAAGGAACTAATCCTACAAGAGGTTATTGTGGAGGTTCCGAAAGCAGAAAAGTTAAAAGGCCACTATTCAATCGTGTTTCTGGCTCCAAAGCCTTTAGGCAAATGGAGACTGATTCTGGACCTAAAGGTCTTAAACTCCTACCTACAGACCAAGTCATTCAGGATGGAGTCCATTTCCAGTATTGTCTGCAACATAAAGAAGGGAAGTTGGATGATGTCCATAGACCTCAAGGACCCATATTATCAGATTCCCATTCACCCATCGCATGTAAAGTGTGGCGAAACCAACCTCGCCACTGGGCCCTGGAGAAGCCTGTTTGCCCGCCTCCTACCTGCTGACTATGGCACTGTTATTTGGGGCATATTGTATTTTATTGTGTGACTGCTGGCCCTTTAAGCACAGTGGATGGTATTTTATTGTACTGTTGCTGGCCCTTTAAGAACTGTCTGGGGACATATTGAGACTTTGGGTAACAATACCCTTTAAGACTATGGCCCCTGAAAACGTATGGACTTTTATTCGGTGTGTATGGCCCTTTAAGAACCGTCTGGCGACATCTTGTAACTTTGGTGAACAATGCTCCTTTAAGACTATGTCCCCAGACCTGTAAAATAACTTGCCCCTGGCTTTCTCCCTCTTGGTTCAGTAAATAGGGCTTACTGAACCAAGTACCACACAGGCTGACCACCCAGAAGTTAAAGTGTGCAGGCAATTTACCTCCCAGGCTGTGAGGTTACTGCAGGTTAATTGCCATGGCGGCGGCCATCTTTGTTCAGTCGAACGCGGTCAGTGGTGTATGCTAAAGATTCTGTGGAACTGAAATCGGCTACACATTTTACCAAACACCGCTGACCCTTACCTTCTCCTATACTTCGTTTTTCAGCTCCAGAGACTAAGTCCCGTTCGAAATGGGACTTAGTCGTTTTTCTGCATGAAATTGAACGACCGCACAGCCCAAATCTATGGAACTGTTTTGGGCAGGAAATTGTGCTTGCGGTCGGCCATAAAGGACTTCCACCTAACTTTTGATCCACTGGAGGGATTTGCCTGATTGTTGGAAGTGTTTATGTTTAAAGTGTGCTGATTCCAAATGTGTAATTGTTATGAAGATGTGATGTATGGTTTTGAAGTTATAAATATTGTGTAAAAAGGTATATTTTAAATGTATGAATAATGGGATTATGTGTCACACTAAGGGGAGGGGATGTGTGGGTTGCACCCGTGATGCTATTGGTTATTTTATGCCTCCCCATGGGTGTGGCCTGTATGTGTACTCTTGTAATAAAAGCCAGGCTGGATGTTCCAGTCCAGAGTTCCTGTTTTACCCTCAAAGTGAAGTGTCGTCTCATTCTTGGGGGAGGATTTATTGTATGCTGTTCCAGTTTGACTGCTAGGAGTGTAAACCTAATCGTACGGTTTCCTATTCAACTGTCTACAGAATTCATATGCTTGAGAGGATTTATACGCTTCTCTGATTCGGTGGTTGTGGTGTCTGCTGCAGTGCTTGGAGTCCTCAGGAAACGCTAGGAGCATCCTTTAACGGAGGTACTCAGTCGGGGTGCCAGGCGATCCGTTACATAAAGTTTCTGCATTTTTACATATGGAGGAAGCATTACCAATTCAGGGGACTTCCCTTTGGGCTCAGTCTAGCTCCAAGGACGTTCTCGAAAGGTTCTCATTACTCTGATTGCTTTTCTAATGATGCAGAGAATAGAGATATTCTATTACCTCGACGATATTCTTATCGTGGGTTCCTCGGCCCAGGAAGAGTTACTTCATACTCAAACTGCTATTCACTGTCTACAGGTTTGGATGCCTTGTCCGAAAGTCCTTTTTCTCCTCCAGAGAACTTGGATTTCTCTTATCTCACGTACAAAACTCTGTTTTTGTTGGCCCTTACTTCAGCCAGAAGAATCTCGGAGGTGAGAGCTCTCTCCCGTGCAGAGGAATATATTCAGGTTTTACGTCCGAAATTGGAATTCCTTCCTAAGGTTGTCTCAAAATTTCACTTACACCAGGAGATCGTTCTGCCTTCTTTTTTTTTCCTGAACCTTCCTCGGATCTGGAGGTGAAGCTTCATAATCTGGATATTAGAGAATACTTGATCAGGTATTTGTCTGTTTCTGTTACATTTCGTAAGACTGATCATTTGTTCATTATTCCTGAAGGCTCCAGGAAAGGTGAAGCTGCTTCCACTTCTACACTACGTAGATGGATTTCCAACATCATCACTAAAGCTTACACTCTGAAAGATGTTTCTCCTCCGAAACGGATTAAGTCTCATTCACCTAGGTCATGGGCTAATTGGGCAGAGGTGTCTCCTGATGACATCTGCAAGGCAGCAACGTGGTCTTCTCCTATGACCTTCATAAAACATTATAGGCTGGATGAAGCCTCTTCTTCTACTAAGTTTGGCAGAAGCGTGTTGGCTCTATTAGTTCGGCAAAATAAAATTGTGTTATTGCAGTTAATAAGTGTGGATTATTTTTCCCAAC
The DNA here is from genome assembly GCF_036172605.1 of Pelobates fuscus. NCBI lineage: Eukaryota > Metazoa > Chordata > Amphibia > Anura > Pelobatidae > Pelobates > Pelobates fuscus. Next base: position 449,027,331 of record NC_086318.1, on the reverse strand, counting down.
CCTTCTTGCTAGTATGCTTGGGTATTACCCATAAGTGATGCTGCCATGATTAGCCAGGAATACCAAAATTGTGTTTCATACTTACCAGTAAATTTCTTTTCCTGGCTATTTCTCATGGCAGCATCAGGTTCCCGCCCTGGGTTTTGACTGAGGTATGGAGGGAGGAGGAACCCTTTATGCCTACAACCTCGTTAATTAATTGTTTTCTGTCCTGATCCAGCTGAGGGTGGAGCTAACCCATAAGTGATGCTGCCATAAGAAATAGCCAGGAAAATAAATGTACTAGTAAGTTTGAAACAAAGTTTCGGTATTATTTGACCCTGTAACTTCCCAAAACACCATAAAACCTGTACATAGGGGATAGTGTTAAACACATGAGACATTGCTGAATACAAATTTGTTTTATTGCTGTAACAGTATTATGACATTCACAGTTAAAATGTCACGTAGCACTAAACAAATTTTTTAAATCATTTTTTCTCCCATTTTTTTATATTTTATTCATATTAGATTATGTTTCATACCTAAATATTTGATGTTGAATGAAAGCCCTGTTTCCTCTGAATAAAATTATATATAATAAGTGTGGGTGCACATAATATGAAAGAAGTGAATTACGGTTGGACAGACAGAGTAAAATTTTGTTTTGATCACAACGTGTACATTTGGCTCAGTCCTTAACCCGTTAACGCCTTCACGGCGTGCTATGCCGTCCCGACGTTAATGGGCTTAAACGCTTTAACGGTGGCTTAGCACGCAGCGGCGTTTAAGCCCACCCACGTTTCCCCGATCCCTCCCAAACTGCAGATAACGGTGGGAGGACCTGCCTGGCAACCCAGACAGGTCCCCTGTGGCCAATCCGTAGTGATCTGCAGTTTGCAGCCAGTCACTGCGATCACTGTTACAATGTGTTAGCCAATGATTTTAAATCACTGGCTGACACATTGTCTCTGCCCCTCTCTTCACCTCACTTCGATCTGACAGAGAGAGGCAGAGAGATCGTTGCTGGAGAGCCCTGTAGGAGAAAGAATTGTTAAAAAATAAAGAAAAAGTTAAAAAAAAAAAGAAGAAGAATTTAACCTTTCCAGTGCTGGTCACAGCATTTAACACCGTGATCAGCCTGTTTAGGGATTTTAGTACATTTGTACGATTATTTTATTTTTTTACCCTTTGTCAGCCGCAGCAACCCAAATCTCCCTTAACCCTTTCCCCGCTGCCGTGATCACTATACTGTACAGTATTGTACCAGTGATAACTGTGATCAGAGGGCTTTTTTGGGGGGTTACTTTTATTAAAAAAACAAAAAATAAAATAAAAATTAACCCTTTCAGTACTGGTCGCAGCAGCCTAAACGGCGATCAGTAAATTTTTTTTATTTTTTGTGGGTTTTTGAGGGTGGGTAGTAGGGTGTTAGGCAGGTAGGAATTTTGTAATTTCCCCCTTAGATTTTTTTTGATTAATTATTGAGTAGTCCCCCCCTAGAATGGCACGTCGCTACTCGGCCGAGGAGGCGTACACCATTCTGGCAGGCAGTGATAGTGAAACTCTGCAAGACAGTGACACTATCACTGCCTCTGACATTGAGGCTATGACTGACTCATCTAGGGATGGTGCCCCACCACCACCAACAAGAGGACGCTCAGCAAGCCCAATGCCAGATGGAGACTGGGTGCCCCCAAATCTGACTGCCTCAGATATTCCCCTATTTACGGTGACCCCTGGCATCACTGTTATGGTGGATGCTTGGGAGCCCCTAAAATATTTTGATTTGTTCATGTCAGCGGAAGTATTTCAGTTATTGGTTGAGCAAACCAATTTATTTGCCAACCAATATCTGACTGCAAATCCGGGGTCACATTACAATCAGCGTAATATGTGGCACCCCACGGATCTTGCAGAAATGCGCAAATTTTGGGCCCTAACTCTAGTTATGGGCAATCTTAAAAAGCCGAGTATCAGGTCCTACTGGTACAAGCATCCCATCCTGGCTACCCCTCTTTTCCCCTGGATTATGAAGAGGGATCGCTATGAGCAGCTGCTGCGTTTCCTCCACTTCAACGACAACACACTGTGCCCCCCAAGAAACGACCCATTGTTTGACCGGCTGTACACAATTTGGCCTCTAATTGAACTCCTGTCAGACAAATTCTCCCAAAATTATGTCCCTGAAGAAAATATTTGTATAGATGAGTCCTTAATGAAATTTAAGGATAGATTACTTTTTAAACAGTATATCCCTTCTAAACGGTCCCGATACGGTTTAAAATTTTATAAACTGTGTGAATCAAAATCTGGATATACATGGGCGTTTCGTATTTATCAGTGTAAGGATAGCCATCTTGACCCACCAGGATTCCCTGATTCTGTGGGTACATGTGGCAAGAAAGTATGGGACCTAATCCTTCCCTTGTTAAATAAGGGATACAGGCTATGGGTTGACAACTATTACACAAGCATACGGTTATTTAAAACTCTATTTTGCTTTGAGACCGTAGCCTGTGGCACAGTGCGTAAGAATCGTAGAGGTTTCCCTCAAACCCTGGCACGAGGTAGACGCAGTAGAGGCTCCCTTTCAGCGCTCTGCCAGGATGAGTTGCTTGCCCTTCGCTTCACCGATAGGAAAGATGTGTACATGTTGTCTACAATGCACGACAAAACTTCAGTGCCAGTGTCTGTGAGAGGTGGAGCTGAGCAGCTGGAGAAGCCGAAGTGCATTGTGGATTACAGCAAGTTTATGGGGGGAGTAGACTTGGCTGATCAGTGCATACAGCCCTATCTGGTGAACCGGAATAGTAGGACCTGGTACAAGAAAATTGCGATCTACATAACCCAGATTGCCATTTTCAATGACTATGTGCTTTATAAAAAGGAAGCCATAGGTAGACCATGCCCATTTCTAGAGTTTATGGTCCAAATTTTGTCTCAAATTATATTTGCCCAGACCCCAAATCCTAACCCTCCTTTGGAATCAGAAGATGTCAAACGACTTACAGCAAACATTTCCCTTCCTGAATCCCCCCCCCCCCACACCGTGTAAAAGGTCACCCCAACGAAAATGCTGTGTTTGCTGGCAAAGAGGAGTCCGAAAGGACTCCAGTTATTATTGCCCCTCCTGTCCATCCCTACCCGCCCTCTGCATAACAGACTGTTTCAAAGTCTACCATACAGAGCTGAACTACTAAATCACGCTGTATGGGACTTTGGCAGTTTGTTTGCTTGATTTCCCTGGATTCCCTGACCTCGGCTTGTCCTGACTATGCTTAGTTAGCTGCCTGTACCGACCCATTGGCTTGTTTTACCGACTACTCTGACTTCTGGATTCCCCTGACCTTGGCCTGTCCCTGTTTACGCTAGCCATTCTAAAGTGGCTACACCAAACAACTCAAAATACTACATTTGTACTACTTGAAATGTGACTTCCCAATAAAAAACTGATCACAGGGTTAATGCTACAGTATCGGAGTCAAAGATCTATCTGCCTCTCTCTGCCTTCAGATCAAAGTGTATGTGGGGGTACTGTACTATTCCTGTGATATACTAAAAACCTGGAAACATTGTACATGTAGGTATCGTTATATTTAGAAGACAGTGTTAAATCAAAGTACTGAGGTTTTAGTGCACTAACTACTGTATATACTTGAGTATACGTCTAGTTTTTACACTGGGAGCTGCACAGAGCTGACAGGAGTTGCAGGAAAGACAAGTAAACGCTTCCTGCCGCCCCCCCCTGCACAGCCCATGCCACTGGACCACCAGGGATTAAGAAAGCCCCCCTCCCTGACCAGTTAACAAGCAGGGAGGGGGGACAAAAAAAAATATGAAATAATAAAATAATAATAATTAAAATAATAAAAATGCCCTCCCCCCCACCCAGTTCACACACACTACATACTCTGCATTCACACAACAGAAAATCACTTTGTCAAACTTACAAGCTAAAAGGGCATCTAATATATTTTGCCCTGTACTTATCGGAAAGAATCTGAAATAATGATACGTGGGGGTACCGTTATATTCAGAAGACAGTGTTAAATCAAAATACTGAGGTTTTAGTGCACTAATACCAGGATTATGACATTTCTAGTGAAAATGCAATTTATGTTATTAAAAAGACAAAAATAAAAGTAGAAATTGCTACATGGGCCCATCATTTCAAAATGGCTAGACCAAACATCTCAAGGTCTGCCATTTGTTGTACTCTGGGTTGCCTACTTTTGAAAATGGTATGCCATAACGGTGGAAATGTTATTACCCAGGCTGCCATGCTCTCTAAATAGCCACATAGGCCCAGCAAATCACTTTTGTCAAATTTCCAACTTTGAAATGGACATCTAATATATTTGTCCCTGTGACTTCCCCAAAAAACCTGAAAATCCGGTACATGGGAGTACTGTTATATTCAGGAGACAATGTTCAAAAAAATAGTGAGGCTTTGTTGCAATAACTCACATCAGGAATAGGAAATGTCCTGTGAAAAGTGAGTTCATGTGTGGAAAAAAGCACAAATAAAACTATTACCGCTATGTGGGCCCTTCATTTCTGATAAAGTGGTTAGATCAAACATCTTAATATGCACCATTTGAAATACTCTGGGTTGCCTACTTTTGAAAATGGTATGCCATAATAGTGGAAATGTTATTACCCAGGCTGCCATGCTCACTCAAAGGCAAGAGAAGCCCAGAAAATCACTTTGCCAATTTTCAATGTGTAAAACCAAAAATGGAAAAGCGTATATTTGACCCTGTAACTTTCCAAAACCCCATAAAACCTATACATGGGGGGTACCGTGGCGCTCGTGAGACATCACTGAATAGAACTAGGAGTGTTTCAGGGCAGTAAACTATATACTGACATTAATATTATCAGTAAAAGTGCAGTGTTTATGTGAAAAATGCACACACAAAAAACAAACACTAACTTTGGCTAGCATTTATGCCCAATTGGCTACTACAAAAGACTGGCCATACCCCATTTTGAATACCCTGGGATGTATACTTTTTCAAATGGTATGCCATTAAGGGGTAATTTTCATTTCTTGACTGCCATACGGCCTCAAAGGCAGCCTAGACACAGCAAACTAATCTGACAAATTTAATTGTGAGAAAGCATAAATGCATAAGCCGTATATATGACCCTGTAACTTTCAAAAACCCCATAAAACATATACATGGGGGGGTACAGTGGCGCTTGTGAGACATCACTGAACAGAACTAGGAGTGTTTCAGGGCAGTAAACTATATACTGACGTTAATATTATCAGTAAAAGTACAGTTTTTATTTTAAAAATGAAAAAATAAATAAAACGAACACTAACTTTGGCTAGCGTTTATGCCCAAGTGGCTACTACAAAGACTGGGCATACCCCATTTTGAATACCCTGGGATGTCTACTTTTTCAAATGGTATGCCATGATGGGGGTAATTTTCATTTCTTGGCTGCCATACGGTCTCAAAGGCAGCCTAGGCCCAGCAAACCAATCTGTGAAATTTCTATGCAAAAAATAAATAAATAGACAAGATGTATATTTGACCCTGTAACTTTCCAAAAGACCATAAAACCTATACATGGGGGTACTGATTTACTCATGAGACATTTCTGAATACAAATATGTGTATTTTATTGCAGTAAAACCAAATAGTATTGTGACATTATCAGTTAAATTGACATGCAGAAATTGAAAAATATCAAAATTTCTTAATTTTTTAAACTTTTTTAGATTTTATTCATATAAGTTGGAGTTCTATATATGAATGTTTGATATGGAATGAAAGCCCTGTTTCTCCTGAACAAACAGATATATAATAAGTGTGGGTGCACTTAGTATGAAAGAGGTAAATTATAGTTGAACTGACAGAGTCAAATTCTGTGGTTTGTTTACATTTTGTTTTGATCACAACTTGTACATTTGGCTCCGTCGTTAAGGGGTTAAATATTTTTCAAGGTGTTTATTCCAAGCTCAAGGGGCTTACAGCCATAATTTCATAACCATAAAACATAAACTTACCTTTCCTATCGTAACTTTATTAACCACCAAATAGCCAGTCAGTCTTAACTAACCTGACCGCCTTTTATTTAAACCCTATAACTTTATTAACCGCCATATTGCCAGTCAGTCTTAACTAACCTGACCGCCTTTTATTTAAACCCTATAACTTTATTAACCACCAAATAGCCAGTCAGTCTTAACTAACCTGACCGCCTTTTATTTAAACCCTATAACTTTATTAACCGCCATATTGCCAGTCAGTCTTAACTAACCTGACCGCCTTTTATTTAAACCCTATAACTTTATTAACCACCAAATAGCCAGTCAGTCTTAACTAACCTGGCCGCCTTTAATTTAAACCCTATAACTTTATTAACCACCATATGGCCATTCAGTCTTAACTAACCTGACCGCCTTTTATTTAAACCCTATAACTTTATTAACCACCAAATAGCCAGTCAGTCTTAACTAACCTGACCGCCTTTTATTTAAACCCTATAACTTTATTAACCACCAAATAGCAAGTCAGTCTTAACTAACCTGACCGCCTTTTATTTAAACCCTATAACTTTATTAACCACCATATTGCCAGTCAGTCTTAACTAACCTGACCTCCTTCTATTTAAACCCTATAACTTTATTAACCACCAAATAGCCAGTCAGTCTTAACTAACCTGACCGCCTTTTATTTAAACCCTATAACGTTATTAACCGCCATATTGCCAGTCAGTCTTAACTAACCTGACCTCCTTCTATTTAAACCCTATAACTTTATTAACCACCAAATAGCCAGTCAGTCTTAACTAACCTGACCGCCTTTTATTTAAACCCTATAATGTTATTAACCGCCATATTGCCAGTCAGTCTTAACTAACCTGACCGCCTTTTATTTAAACCCTATAACTTTATTAACCACCAAATAGCAAGTCAGTCTTAACTAACCTGACCGCCTTTTATTTAAACCCTATAACTTTATTAAACACCAAATAGCCAGTCAGTCTTAACTAACCTGACCTCCTTCTATTTAAACCCTATAACTTTATTAACCACCATATTGCCAGTCAGTCTTAACTAACCTGACATATAAACCGATTAACTCCTTCATTGCCTCCGTACATATAAACAGAGTAACTCCTTCACTGCCACCGTACATATAAACAGAGTAACTCCTTCACTGCCACCGTACATATAAACAGATTAACTCCTTCACTGCCACCGTACATATAAACAGATTAACTCCTTCACTGTCACCGTACATATAAACAGATTAACTCCTTCACTGCTACCGTACATATAAACAGATTAACTCCTTCACTGTCACCGTACATATAAACAGATTAACTCCTTCACTGCCACCGTACATATAAACAGATTAACTCCTTCACTGCCACCGTACATATAAACAGATTAACTCCTTCACTGTCACCGTACATATAAACAGATTAACTCCTTCATTGCCACCGTGCATATAAACAGATTAACTCCTTCACTGTCACCGTACATATAAACAGATTAACTCCTTCATTGCCACCGTACATATAAACAGATTAACTCCTTCACTGCCACCGTACATATAAACAGACTAACTCCTTCACTGTCACCGTACATATAAACAGATTAACTCCTTCACTGTCACCGTACATATAAACAGATTAACTCCTTCACTGCCACCGTACATATAAACAGATTAACTCCTTCATTGCCACCGTACATATAAACAGATTAACTCCTTCTTTGCCACCGTACATATAAACAGATTAATTCCTTCACTGTCACCGTACATATAAACAGATTAACTCCTTCATTGCCACCGTACATATAAACAGAGGAACTCCTTCACTGTCACCGTACATATAAACAGATTAACTCCTTCACTGCCACCGTACATATAAACAGATTAACTCCTTCACTGTCACCGTACATATAAACAGATTAACTCCTTCACTGCCACCGTACATATAAACAGATTAACTCCTTCACTGTCACCGTACATATAAACAGAGTAACTCCTTCATTGCCACAGTACATATAAAAACAAACCAGTCTCTAAGCTGAAAGTTGGTGAAGTTTTACCCTAAAAGCTTTGGAAAGCTGCCCTGTGCAGACGGTCAGAGATCAATAGTGGAAAGAATAGAGTATTTAAAACGTAATTTTTTTTCCTGCACATTTTAATGAAGAGACACTGCACTGTAGGCACTTTAATCCTTTCATCTCATTGAAGTGGCTTTAGTACCCTAGCGCAGTTCCTCCATTCAATGTGAAACCATTTTTGAGCAGTTTATCACTGAATCAGGGTCCCAGGCTTCACTTTGCTCCACACATACTGGATGTACACACTTCCTTCTAGGCCAGTGGTAGTCAACCTTTTTCTACCTACCGCCCACTAATGCATCTTTTTGGTTGAAAAAATTTCCTTACCGCCCACCAGTTTTCGCGCAAATGCAGAATATTTTTAAGAAAGGGGGGTGTTTTTTAAAAAAATAAATGTACGTACATTTATCTTTTTATTTCTACTTAATGCAGGTTTATAAGGTTTTTAACTTTATAACGTTTAATGAGAAAACAATAAAGTAAATTGAAATTACCTTTACTAGTGATTAATGAGATCCTTGAGGTTGATGCTGCGAGACTAAATATTTGATATCTGGTTCGATTTTCTTAAGGAACAAACAAAGGTCTCTTTCAGTGATATTCAGACGACTTCTCTGTTTGCGCATAATATGATTTCTCATTTGTGCGTCAGCTCATCTCCTCTCCCTCCTCAATTCCCCTCCCCACCTTTTATTCCCCTTTTTTTCTATTTTTTAACCGTCCTTATAGCAATGCCCAGTAGGAAGGCTGAGCTAGGTAGCCCACTTACTATAGTCCACTATAACATACAGACACACACACAGGACACACACACAAAGACACAGACAGGCACACATACAAAGACACAGACAGGCACACATACACACACACACGTATGTGTGCCTGTCTATGTCTTTGTATGTGTGTCCTGTGTGTGTGTGTCCTGTGTGTGTGTGTCCTGTGTGTGTGTCCTGTGTGTGTCCTGTGTGTGTGTCCTGTGTGTGTGTCTTGTGTGTGTGTCCTGTGTGTGTGTCCTGTGTGTGTGTCCTGTGTGTGTGTCTTGTGTGTGTGTGTGTCTTGTGTGTGTGTGTCTTGTGTGTGTGTGTCTTGTGTGTGTGTCTGTATGTTATAGTGGACTATAGTAAGTGGGCTACCTAGCTCAGCCTTCCTACTGGGCATTGCTATAAGGATGGTTAAAAAATAGAAAAAAGGGGAAAAAAGGTGGGGAGGGGAATTGAGGAGGGAGAGGAGATGAGCTGACGCACAAATGAGAAATATTATGCGCAAACAGAGAAGTCGTCTGAATATCACTGAAAGAGACCTTCGTTTGTTCCTTACGAAAATCGAACCAGATATCAAATATTTAGTCTCGCAGCATATACATACAAACTAACAGGCACACATACAAACAGACATGCACACACACATAAGACATACATAGACACACACACATGCAGACACACAAACAATGACACATACATACAAAGACAAGACACATACATACAGACACACACACAAATATATACACAGACAGACACATACACACACACAAGACATACATACAAAGACACATACAGACACACACACACACATATACACAGACAGACACATACACACACAAGACATACATACAAAGACACATACAGACAGACACACACAAGACATACCTACAAAGACACACACACACATTATATTTAAGTCACCCTCCTGTTTCCTACCTTTAAGGTGCAGGAGGGTGACTTTCCCTGGGGTCCAGTGGTGGCTCAGGTGGATGGGAGTCAGAGTTCCCACTCTGACTCCCTGGTGATCCTCCCGCGCGGCTCTCAGTTTTAGCTGGGAGGAGTGACCGGGGAATCACTTCCTCCCAGCTCTGTGATGTCATCACAGGGGGCCCCGTCGCGCTGTTAAAGCGCCCAGCGCTGACCGGGCCCCCTTACAATCCGCATCCATCGGTCAGGGCCACCCGATGGACACTTTGGAAGGCGGCCCCGGCGGTTTACCGGGCGGGCCGGAGCCGCAAATGGTCACGGCGGTACCCAGTCGCACGGGTACCGCCGGCTCGCACCCGCCCGCCCGATCAACCTGGAAATCCCTACCGCCCACCTGGAATCCTGAAACGCCCACTAGTGGGCGGTAGGGACCAGGTTGACGAACCATGTTCTAGGCATACTGATTCATACCAGCAATGGGAGCTGTGATATTCTGAAATCAGTCAGCTGACTTTTGTGGCCAATCACAGCTGGACATTGCTGCTCTGATATCAACACAGTTGAAACGGTTTACGACTGATGGAAGATGATTCCTTACAGAGCCTACCGTGTTCTTTTAATTATCTTCTTGCTAGCATGCACCTTGGGTTGTCTTTTAAAGTGTGGGATTTGGGATTGCTTATTAATGCTTATAGCAGAGCTGTTGCACCGAGCTTGCCTTTCTCCTATTGTTTCCTCTCTCCGAATCTGTTCTTCTTTTCTTTATTTCTGATCTAGTTTTCTTTAAATCATAAGAAGTATGGACTACTTTGTCTTATGTACTTTTCCTACGCTTTACCTTAGTTGGCAAAAGAAGGCGCTTACTTCCTATTTCCCACAGTACTCGCCCTTCTCCTTGACACAGGAAAGGAACCGACTTAAGTTCCTTCTTGTGCCAAAAAGGTCAATCGTAGGAGAAATCCGTGAGATGAGATGAACCCTATTTTCTCTTATGTTTTAAAGAAATGAAGAGAAGAGCAGAAAGGTACGTTTTGTGTGACAGCGCCGCTTTAATCGTGCATACATTTATTTAATCTCTCCCCCCTCCCCTCTTTAGCCACACTTTGAGCTGCTGTACACCCAGGTAAAGCATCTGCTAAAGGATGAGCGGTTCCAGAGCCAGATGGAGAGGTGCTCTGCGATGGAGGCGCTGGTGCTCGTTAGCAACCAGTTAAAGGACTACGAGAAGCAGAAATCTTTCCTGATGGAGTTTATCAGTCCCTTAATGTCAGTCTGGCTATCAGAGGATGTGCAAAGGTAAGACTACAGGTACTACCAAGTCTGTACCATGGCAAATAACAGCGATCTCTACCTGCAGGGCTCCCTGAGCTCCCAATCTCTGTACTGTGATATTATAGTATCTAACTCTACCTGCAGGGCTCCCAATCTCTGTACTGTGATATTATAGTAACTATCTCTACCTGCAGGGCTCCCAATCTCTGTACTGTGATATTATAGTAACTATCTCTACCTGCAGGGCTCCCAATCTCTGTACTGTGATATTATAGTAACTAACTCTACCTGCAGGGCTCCCAAGCTCTGTACTGTGATATTATAGTAACTATCTCTACCTGCAGGGCTCCCAATCTCTGTACTGTGATATTATAGTATCTAACTCTACCTGCAGGGCTCCCAATCTCTGTACTGTGATATTATAGTAACTATCTCTACCTGCAGGGCTCCCAATCTCTGTACTGTGATATTATAGTAACTATCTCTACCTGCAGGGCTCCCAATCTCTGTACTGTGATATTATAGTAACTATCTCTACCTGCAGGGCTCCCAATCTCTGTACTGTGATATTATAGTAACTAACTCTACCTGCAGGGCTCCCAATCTCTGTACTGTGATATTATAGTAACTAACTCTACCTGCATGGCTCCCAAGCTCTGTACTGTGATATTATAGTAACTATCTCTACCTGCAGGGCTCCCAATCTCTGTACTGTGATATTATAGTATCTAACTCTACCTGCAGGGCTCACAATCTCTGTACTGTGATATTATAGTAACTATCTCTACCTGCAGGGCTCCCAATCTCTGTACTGTGATATTCTAGTAACTATCTCTACCTGCAGGGCTCCCAATCTCTGTACTGTGATATTATAGTAACTATCTCTACCTGCAGGGCTCCCAATCTCTGTACTGTGATATTATAGTAACTATCTCTACCTGCAGGGCTCCCAATCTCTGTACTGTGATATTATAGTAACTATCTCTACCTGCAGGGCTCCCAATCTCTGTACTGCGATATTATAGTAACTAACTCTACCTGCAGGGCTCCCAATCTCTGTACTGTGATATTATAGTAACTAACTCTACCTGCATGGCTCCCAAGCTCTGTACTGTGATATTATAGTAACTATCTCTACCTGCAGGGCTCCCAATCTCTGTACTGTGATATTATAGTATCTTACTCTACCTGCAGGGCTCACAATCTCTGTACTGTGATATTATAGTAACTATCTCTACCTGCAGGGCTCCCAATCTCTGTACTGTGATATTCTAGTAACTATCTCTACCTGCAGGGCTCCCAATCTCTGTACTGTGATATTATAGTAACTATCTCTACCTGCAGGGCTCCCAATCTCTGTACTGTGATATTATAGTAACTATCTCTACCTGCAGGGCTCCCAATCTCTGTACTGTGATATTATAGTAACTATCTCTACCTGCAGGGCTCCCAATCTCTGTACTGCGATATTATAGTAACTAACTCTACCTGCAGGGCTCCCAATCTCTGTACTGTGATATTATAGTAACTATCTCTACCTGCAGGGCTCCCAATCTCTGTATTGTGATATTATAGTAACTATCTCTACCTGCAGGGCTCCCAATCTCTGTACTGCGATATTATAGTAACTGTCTCTACCTGCAGGGCTCCCAATCTCTGTACTGTGATATTATAGTAACTGTCTCTACCTGCAGGGCTCCCAATCTCTGTACTGTGATATTATAGTAACTATCTCTACCTGCAGGGCTCCCAATCTCTGTATTGTGATATTATAGTAACTATCTCTACCTGCAGGGCTCCCAATCTCTGTACTGTGATATTATAGTAACTGTCTCTACCTGCAGGGCTCCCAATCTCTGTACTGTGATATTATAGTAACTATCTCTACCTGCAGGGCTCCCAATCTCTGTACTGTGATATTATAGTAACTATCTCTACCTGCAGGGCTCCCAATCTCTGTACTGTGATATTATAGTAACTAACTCTACCTGCAGGGCTCCCAATCTCTGTACTGTGATATTATAGTAACTAACTCTACCTGCAGGGCTCCCAAGCTCTGTACTGTGATATTATAGTAACTATCTCTACCTGCAGGGCTCCCAATCTCTGTACTGTGATATTATAGTATCTAACTCTACCTGCAGGGCTCCCAATCTCTGTACTGTGATATTATAGTAACTAACTCTACCTGCAGGGCTCCCAAGCTCTGTACTGTGATATTATAGTAACTATCTCTACCTGCAGGGCTCCCAATCTCTGTACTGTGATATTATAGTATCTAACTCTACCTGCAGGGCTCACAATCTCTGTACTGTGATATTCTAGTAACTATCTCTACCTGCAGGGCTCCCAATCTCTGTACTGTGATATTATAGTAACTATCTCTACCTGCAGGGCTCCCAATCTCTGTACTGTGATATTATAGTAACTGTCTCTACCTGCAGGGCTCCCAATCTCTGTACTGTGATATTATAGTATCTAACTCTACCTGCAGGGCTCCCAATCTCTGTACTGTGATATTATAGTAACTATCTCTACCTGCAGGGCTCCCAATCTCTGTACTGTGATATTATAGTAACTATCTCTACCTGCAGGGCTCCCAATCTCTGTACTGCGATATTATAGTAACTAACTCTACCTGCAGGGCTCCCAATCTCTGTACTGTGATATTATAGTAACTAACTCTACCTGCAGGGCTCCCAAGCTCTGTACTGTGATATTATAGTAACTATCTCTACCTGCAGGGCTCCCAATCTCTGTACTGTGATATTATAGTATCTAACTCTACCTGCAGGGCTCCCAATCTCTGTACTGTGATATTATAGTAACTATCTCTACCTGCAGGGCTCCCAATCTCTGTACTGTGATATTATAGTAACTATCTCTACCTGCAGGGCTCCCAATCTCTGTACTGCGATATTATAGTAACTGTCTCTACCTGCAGGGCTCCCAATCTCTGTACTGTGATATTATAGTAACTATCTCTACCTGCAGGGCTCCCAATCTCTGTACTGTGATATTATAGTAACTATCTCTACCTGCAGGGCTCCCAATCTCTGTATTGTGATATTATAGTAACTATCTCTACCTGCAGGGCTCCCAATCTCTGTACTGTGATATTATAGTAACTGTCTCTACCTGCAGGGCTCCCAATCTCTGTACTGTGATATTATAGTAACTATCTCTACCTGCAGGGCTCCCAATCTCTGTACTGTGATATTATAGTAACTATCTCTACCTGCAGGGCTCCCAATCTCTGTACTGTGATATTATAGTAACTAACTCTACCTGCAGGGCTCCCAATCTCTGTACTGTGATATTATAGTAACTAACTCTACCTGCAGGGCTCCCAAGCTCTGTACTGTGATATTATAGTAACTATCTCTACCTGCAGGGCTCCCAATCTCTGTACTGTGATATTATAGTATCTAACTCTACCTGCAGGGCTCCCAATCTCTGTACTGTGATATTATAGTAACTATCTCTACCTGCAGGGCTCCCAATCTCTGTACTGTGATATTATAGTAACTATCTCTACCTGCAGGGCTCCCAATCTCTGTACTGTGATATTATAGTAACTATCTCTACCTGCAGGGCTCCCAATCTCTGTACTGTGATATTATAGTAACTATCTCTACCTGCAGGGCTCCCAATCTCTGTACTGTGATATTATAGTAACTATCTCTACCTGCAGGGCTCCCAATCTCTGTACTGTGATATTATAGTAACTATCTCTACCTGCAGGGCTCCCAATCTCTGTATTGTGTTATTATAGTATCTAACTCTACCTGCAGGGCTCCCAATCTCTGTATTGTGATATTATAGTATCTAACTCTACCTGCAGGGCTCCCAATCTCTGTACTGTGATATTATAGTAACTAACTCTACCTGCAGGGCTCCCAATCTCTGTACTGTGATATTATAGTAACTATCTCTACCTGCAGGGCTCCCAATCTCTGTACTGTGATATTATAGTAACTAACTCTACCTGCAGGGCTCCCAATCTCTGTACTGTGATATTATAGTAACTAACTCTACCTGCAGGGCTCCCAATCTCTGTACTGTGATATTATAGTAACTGTCTCTACCTGCAGGGCTCCCAATCTCTGTACTGTGATATTATAGTAACTATCTCTACCTGCAGGACTCCCAATCTCTGTACTGTGATATTATAGTAACTGTCTCTACCTGCAGGGCTCCCAATCTCTGTACTGTGATATTATAGTAACTATCTCTACCTGCAGGGCTCCCAATCTCTGTACTGTGATATTATAGTAACTATCTCTACCTGCAGGGCTCCCAATCTCTGTACTGTGATATTATAGTAACTATCTCTACCTGCAGGGCTCCCAATCTCTGTACTGTGATATTCTAGTAACTATCTCTACCTGCAGGGCTCCCAATCTCTGTACTGTGATATTATAGTAACTATCTCTACCTGCAGGGCTCCCAATCTCTGTACTGTGATATTATAGTAACTATCTCTACCTGCAGGGCTCCCAATCTCTGTACTGTGATATTATAGTAACTATCTCTACCTGCAGGGCTCCCAATCTCTGTACTGCGATATTATAGTAACTAACTCTACCTGCAGGGCTCCCAATCTCTGTACTGTGATATTATAGTAACTATCTCTACCTGCAGGGCTCCCAATCTCTGTATTGTGATATTATAGTAACTATCTCTACCTGCAGGGCTCCCAATCTCTGTACTGCGATATTATAGTAACTGTCTCTACCTGCAGGGCTCCCAATCTCTGTACTGTGATATTATAGTAACTGTCTCTACCTGCAGGGCTCCCAATCTCTGTACTGTGATATTATAGTAACTATCTCTACCTGCAGGGCTCCCAATCTCTGTATTGTGATATTATAGTAACTATCTCTACCTGCAGGGCTCCCAATCTCTGTACTGTGATATTATAGTAACTGTCTCTACCTGCAGGGCTCCCAATCTCTGTACTGTGATATTATAGTAACTATCTCTACCTGCAGGGCTCCCAATCTCTGTACTGTGATATTATAGTAACTATCTCTACCTGCAGGGCTCCCAATCTCTGTACTGTGATATTATAGTAACTAACTCTACCTGCAGGGCTCCCAATCTCTGTACTGTGATATTATAGTAACTAACTCTACCTGCAGGGCTCCCAAGCTCTGTACTGTGATATTATAGTAACTATCTCTACCTGCAGGGCTCCCAATCTCTGTACTGTGATATTATAGTATCTAACTCTACCTGCAGGGCTCCCAATCTCTGTACTGTGATATTATAGTAACTATCTCTACCTGCAGGGCTCCCAATCTCTGTACTGTGATATTATAGTAACTATCTCTACCTGCAGGGCTCCCAATCTCTGTACTGTGATATTATAGTAACTATCTCTACCTGCAGGGCTCCCAATCTCTGTATTGTGATATTATAGTAACTATCTCTACCTGCAGGGCTCCCAATCTCTGTACTGCGATATTATAGTAACTGTCTCTACCTGCAGGGCTCCCAATCTCTGTACTGCGATATTATAGTAACTATCTCTACCTGCAGGGCTCCCAATCTCTGTACTGTGATATTATAGTAACTATCTCTACCTGCAGGGCTCCCAATCTCTGTATTGTGATATTATAGTAACTATCTCTACCTGCAGGGCTCCCAATCTCTGTACTGTGATATTATAGTAACTGTCTCTACCTGCAGGGCTCCCAATCTCTGTACTGTGATATTATAGTAACTATCTCTACCTGCAGGGCTCCCAATCTCTGTACTGTGATATTATAGTAACTATCTCTACCTGCAGGGCTCCCAATCTCTGTACTGTGATATTATAGTAACTATCTCTACCTGCAGGGCTCCCAATATCTGTACTGTGATATTATAGTAACTATCTCTACCTGCAGGGCTCCCAATCTCTGTATTGTGATATTATAGTAACTATCTCTACCTGCAGGGCTCCCAATCTCTGTACTGCGATATTATAGTAACTGTCTCTACCTGCAGGGCTCCCAATCTCTGTACTGTGATATTATAGTAACTATCTCTACCTGCAGGGCTCCCAATCTCTGTACTGTGATATTATAGTAACTATCTCTACCTGCAGGGCTCCCAATCTCTGTATTGTGATATTATAGTAACTATCTCTACCTGCAGGGCTCCCAATCTCTGTACTGTGATATTATAGTAACTGTCTCTACCTGCAGGGCTCCCAATCTCTGTACTGTGATATTATAGTAACTATCTCTACCTGCAGGGCTCCCAATCTCTGTACTGTGATATTATAGTAACTATCTCTACCTGCAGGGCTCCCAATCTCTGTACTGTGATATTATAGTAACTAACTCTACCTGCAGGGCTCCCAATCTCTGTACTGTGATATTATAGTAACTAACTCTACCTGCAGGGCTCCCAAGCTCTGTACTGTGATATTATAGTAACTATCTCTACCTGCAGGGCTCCCAATCTCTGTACTGTGATATTATAGTATCTAACTCTACCTGCAGGGCTCCCAATCTCTGTACTGTGATATTATAGTAACTATCTCTACCTGCAGGGCTCCCAATCTCTGTACTGTGATATTATAGTAACTATCTCTACCTGCAGGGCTCCCAATCTCTGTACTGTGATATTATAGTAACTATCTCTACCTGCAGGGCTCCCAATCTCTGTACTGTGATATTATAGTAACTATCTCTACCTGCAGGGCTCCCAATCTCTGTACTGTGATATTATAGTAACTATCTCTACCTGCAGGGCTCCCAATCTCTGTACTGTGATATTATAGTAACTATCTCTACCTGCAGGGCTCCCAATCTCTGTATTGTGTTATTATAGTATCTAACTCTACCTGCAGGGCTCCCAATCTCTGTATTGTGATATTATAGTATCTAACTCTACCTGCAGGGCTCCCAATCTCTGTACTGTGATATTATAGTAACTAACTCTACCTGCAGGGCTCCCAATCTCTGTACTGTGATATTATAGTAACTATCTCTACCTGCAGGGCTCCCAATCTCTGTACTGTGATATTATAGTAACTAACTCTACCTGCAGGGCTCCCAATCTCTGTACTGTGATATTATAGTAACTAACTCTACCTGCAGGGCTCCCAATCTCTGTACTGTGATATTATAGTAACTGTCTCTACCTGCAGGGCTCCCAATCTCTGTACTGTGATATTATAGTAACTATCTCTACCTGCAGGACTCCCAATCTCTGTACTGTGATATTATAGTAACTGTCTCTACCTGCAGGGCTCCCAATCTCTGTACTGTGATATTATAGTAACTATCTCTACCTGCAGGGCTCCCAATCTCTGTACTGTGATATTATAGTAACTATCTCTACCTGCAGGGCTCCCAATCTCTGTACTGTGATATTATAGTAACTATCTCTACCTGCAGGGCTCCCAATCTCTGTACTGTGATATTATAGTATCTATCTCTACCTGCTGGGCTCCATAAGACAGAAGGGAGCCTGTAGTCCTGAAAAAAAACATACATCACTAGAAAAGGAAACACTGAATGAGCGTTGGGAGAGATAAGAGGAAAACCACGAGAGGACAGAGACCAAGTGATTGAAGAGTTTGAAAAAGGAGAGCATATTCAATGGTGTCAAAGGCAGCAGAGAGGTCAAGAAGAATTAGTATGGAGTAGTGACCTTTGGATTTAGCTGCGATTAGGTCGTTAGTAACTTTGATAAGCGCAGCCTCAGAGTGGAGAGGGCGGAAGCCAGATTGAAGGGGGTCAAGAAGAGAGTTGGAATTGAGGAAATGAGACAAACGGGTAAAGACAATTCTTTCCAGAAAAAGGGAGCAGGAGAATTGTAACGATAGTTAGATGGGGTGGACGGGTCGAGGGAGGTTTTTTTTTTAGTATAGGCACTACAGTAGCATGTTTAAGGTTAGCAGGGACAATGCCAGAAGAGAGAGCGAGCAGTTGAAGATGTGTGTTAAGGAAGGCACGAGACAAGTGGAGAGATATCTAATAAGGTGAGATGGGACAGGATCGAGTGGGCAAGTGTTGGGGCAAGAGGAAAAGAGAAGAGCAGCCACCTCTTGGTCAGTTGCTGGGGAGAATGTCTGAAGGGTAGGAAAGGCATTATCTATGTGTGGTTGAGAAACAGAATGACAGGGAGGGGAGAATTCTTTCCTTAGCTGTTCAATCTTGTCAGTGAAGTAACATGCAAAGTTATCAGCAGTAAGGTTAGTTTTGGGGGTGGCCACAGCAGGGCGAAGAAGAGACTTAAAGGTGTCAAAGAGACGCCTTGGATTGCAGGAGCATGAACTAATGAGAGAGGAAAAGTAGGACTGTTTGGCAAGGGCTGCGCTGTATAAACACAATATGAATCTATAATGGAGAAAGTCTGACTGGGTGCTAGAGTTCCTCCAGAAGCGTCAGCACAACGGGAGCATCTTTGCAGGTAGCGTTTTGATTTAGTATGCCATGGATGGGGGCGGGTCCTCCTCGAGGTGCTTGTTTGGAGCGGTGCCGCAGCGTTCAAGGCAGAGGTGAGGGTAGTGTTATATGCGGAGATGGCCAGTGAAGGACAGAAGGGGGAAGTGATGGACAGCAGTCGTGAATCAATATCAGCTGGAGATCATGAGAATTAAGGTCCATCCTGAGTTGAGGGGGGTTAGGCTGAGGTTGTTGGGTGAGGGGGTACACAAGAGCAAATGATAAGAGGTGGTGATCAGAGAGAGGAAATGGAGTGTTGCAGATATTAGATACTGTACATGCATAAGAGATTAGGTATTGCCAGCTACATGGGTGGGAGAATTAGCCCACTGTGATACCCCGAGGGAGGAAGTAATTGAAAGTAGTTTAGAGGCTGCAGAGGTCAAATGTGGGTTAATAGGAATATTGAAGTCCACGAGAATTAAGGATGGAATATTAGAAGAGAGGGTAGCCAGGCAGCAAAGTGGTCAAGGAAGAGAAGAGGGAAACCAGGGGGACAATAAATAACGGCAATGTTAGCAGAGAAGGGTTTGAAAAGGCGAATTGAATGTATTTCAAATGATGGGAAAGGGGTTGGGTATTTAAAGGAGCAGTGAGGGGAGAGGAGAAACCTTACACCACCACCTTTACATTCAGAGTTTCTTGGGTTGTGGGTAAGTTGAAGACCATCAAAGGACAAAGATGCAGGGGTGGCAGTGTGAGGGGGACAGCCAGGTTTCTGTTAAGGCTAGTAAATCTATTGAATGAGAGATGAAGAAGTCACAGCAGTGGATTTAGTTATATTGCAAACAGAGCGTGCGTTCCAGAGGGCAGTATTGAAGGAGGATTTAGAGGAACATGAGATGGGTATGAGATTGGGTTAGTATGTGGTGAGTTTGTTGAGAGGGGACCGGGGTTTGGAGAGACATCACCAGCTGCTAGGAGCAGAAGGATAGAAAGGAAGTGAAGGTGGGAGTAGGATTTGAAGGTTTTGTAGGAGGGTATGTATGTAGTGGATTTGGGAGGAGTTGGTGGAGATAGGCTGGAAAGGTAGGTGTAGAGTGCATGGGATGAATAGAGAGGGGAGGGGAGTAAGGTGGAAGTAATGATGATGATTCAATGCATCTCTATGAGGAGGTCCTGTTTAGTCAAAACTGCATTTGGCCTGCCCCCTTGCCGATTTTAGCCAATCCAATGTTTTTCCTATGGTGTGTGTGGCTGAGCGGGTTATTGTTAGAGCAGCTATGGGATGTTACTGTGTGCGGCTGAGCGGGTTATTGTTAGAGCAGCTATGGGCTGTTACTTTGTGCGGCTGAGCGGGTTATTGTTAGAGCAGCTATGGGCTGTTACTGTGTGCGGCTGAGCGGGTTATTGTTAGAGCAGCTATGGGATGTTACTGTGTACGGCTGAGCAGGTTATTGTTAGAGCAGCTATGGGATGTTACTGTGTGTGGCTGAGCGGGTTATTGTTAGAGCAGCTATGGGATGTTACTGTGTACGGCTGAGCAGGTTATTGTTAGAGCAGCTATGGGATGTTACTGTGTGTGGCTGAGCAGGTTATTGTTAGAGCAGCTATGGGCTGTTACTGTGTGCGGCTGAGCGGGTTATTGTTAGAGCAGCTATGGGCTGTTACTGTGTGCGGCTGAGCGGGTTATTGTTAGAGCAGCTATGGGCTGTTACTGTGTGCGGCTGAGCGGGTTATTGTTAGAGCAGCTATGGGATGTTACTGTGTGCGGCTGAGCGGGTTATTGTTAGAGCAGCTATGGGATGTTACTGTGTGTGGCTGAGCGGGTTATTGTTAGAGCAGCTATGGGATGTTACTGTGTGCGGCTGAGCGGGTTATTGTTAGAGCAGCTATGGGATGTTACTGTGTGTGGCTGAGCAGGTTATTGTTCGAGCAGCTATGGGATGTTACTGTGTGCGGCTGAGCAGGTTATTGTTAGAGCAGCTATGGGATGTTACTGTGTGCGGCTGAGCGGGTTATTGTTAGAGCAGCTATGGGATGTTACTGTGTGCGGCTGAATGGGTTATTGTTAGAGCAGCTATGGGATGTTACTGTGTGTGGCTGAGCGGGTTATTGTTAGAGCAGCTATGGGATGTAACTGTGTGCGGCTGAGCGGGTTATTGTTAGAGCAGCTATGGGATGTTACTGTGTGCGGCTGAGCGGGTTATTGTTAGAGCAGCTATGGGCTGTTACTGTGTGCGGCTGAGCGGGTTATTGTTAGAGCAGCTATGGGATGTTACTGTGTGCGGCTGAGCAGGTTATTGTTAGAGCAACTATGGGATGTTACTGTGTGCGGCTGAGCAGGTTATTGTTAGAGCAACTATGGGATGTTACTGTGTGCGGCTGAGCGGGTTATTGTTAGAGCAGCTATGGGCTGTTACTGTGTGCGGCTGAGCGGGTTATTGTTAGAGCAGCTATGGGATGTTACTGTGTGCGGCTGAGCGGGTTATTGTAAGAGCAGCTATGGGATGTTACTGTGTGTGGCTGAGCAGGTTATTGTTAGAGCAGCTATGGGATGTTACTGTGTGCGGCTGAGCAGGTTATTGTTAGAGCAGCTATGGGATGTTACTGTGTGCGGCTAAGTGGGTTATTGTTAGAGCAGCTATGGGATGTTACTGTGTGCGGCTGAGCGGGTTATTGTTAGAGCAGCTATGGGATGTAACTGTGTGCGGCTGAGCGGGTTATTGTTAGAGCAGCTATGGGATGTTACTGTGTGCGGCTGAGCGGGTTATTGTTAGAGCAGCTATGGGATGTTACTGTGTGCGGCTGAGCGGGTTATTGTTAGAGCAGCTATGGGATGTTACTGTGTGCGGCTGAGCGGGTTATTGTTAGAGCAGCTATGGGATGTTACTGTGTGCGGCTGAGCGGGTTATTGTTAGAGCAGCTATGGGATGTTACTGTGTGTGGCTGAGCGGGTTATTGTTAGAGCAGCTATGGGATGTAACTGTGCGGCTGAGCAGGTTATTGTTAGAGCAGCTATGGGATGTTACTGTGTGTGGCTGAGCGGGTTATTGTTAGAGCAGCTATGGGACTTAACTGTGCGGCTGAGCAGGTTATTGTTAGAGCAGCTATGGGATGTTACTGTGTGTGGCTGAGCGGGTTATTGTTAGAGCAGCTATGGGATGTTACTGTGTGCGGCTGAGCAGGTTATTGTTAGAGCAGCTATGGGATGTTACTGTGTGCGGCTGAGCGGGTTATTGGTAGAGCAGCTATGGGATGCTACTGTGTGCGGCTGAGCTGGTTATTGTTAGAGCAGCTATGGGATGTTACTGTGTGTGGCTGAGCGGGTTATTGTTAGAGCAGCTATGGTATGTTACTGTGTGTGGCTGAGCAGGTTATTGTTAGAGCAGCTATGGGATGTAACTGTGTGCGGCTGAGCAGGTTATTGTTAGAGCAGCTATGGGATGTTACTGTGTGTGGCTGAGCGGGTTATTGTTAGAGCAGCAATGGGATGTTACTGTGTGCGGCTGAGCGGGTTATTGTTAGAGCAGCTATGGGATGCTACTGTGTGCGGCTGAGCGGGTTATTGTTAGAGCAGCTATGGGATGTTACTGTGTGTGGCTGAGCGGGTTATTGTTAGAGCAGCTATGGGATGTTACTGTGTGCGGCTGAGCGGGTTATTGTTAGAGCAGCTATGGGATGTTACTGTGTGCGGCTGAGCAGGTTATTGTTAGAGCAGCTATGGGATGTTACTGTGTGTGGCTGAGCGGGTTATTGTTAGAGCAGCTATGGGATGTTACTGTGTGTGGCTGAGCGGGTTATTGTTAGAGCAGCTATGGGATGTTACTGTGTGCGGCTGAGCGGGTTATTGTTAGAGCAGCTATGGGATGTTACTGTGTGTGACTGAGCGGGTTATTGTTAGAGCAGCTATGGGATGTTACTGTGTGCGGCTGAGTGGGTTATTGTTAGAGCAGCTATGGGATGTAACTGTGTGCGGCTGAGCGGGTTATTGTTAGAGCAGCTATGGGATGTTACTGTGTGTGACTGAGCGGGTTATTGTTAGAGCAGCTATGGGATGTTACTGTGTGCGGCTGAGCGGGTTATTGTTAGAGCAGCTATGGGATGCTACTGTGTGCGGCTGAGCGGGTTATTGTTAGAGCAGCTATGGGATGCTACTGTGTGCGGCTGAGCGGGTTATTGTTAGAGCAGCTATGGGATGTTACTGTGTGCGGCTGAGCGGGTTATTGTTAGAGCAGCTATGGGATGCTACTGTGTGCGGCTGAGTGGGTTATTGTTAGAGCAGCTATGGGATGTAACTGTGTGCGGCTGAGCGGGTTATTGTTAGAGCAGCTATGGGATGTTACTGTGTGCGGCTAAGTGGGTTATTGTTAGAGCAGCTATGGGCTGTTACTGTGTGCGGCTGAGCGGGTTATTGTTAGAGCAGCTATGGGCTGTTACTGTGTGCGGCTGAGCGGGTTATTGTTAGAGCAGCTATGGGATGTTACTGTGTGCGGCTGAGCGGGTTATTGTTAGAGCAGCTATGGGCTGTTACTGTGTGCGGCTGAGCGGGTTATTGTTAGAGCAGCTATGGGATGTTACTGTGTCTGGCTGAGCGGGTTATTGTTAGAGCAGCTATGGGCTGTTACTGTGTGTGGCTGAGCGGGTTATTGTTAGAGCAGCTATGGGATGCTACTGTGTGCGGCTGAGCGGGTTATTGTTAGAGCAGCTATGGGATGTTACTGTGTGCGGCTGAGCGGGTTATTGTTAGAGCAGCTATGGGCTGTTACTGTGTGCGGCTGAGCGGGTTATTGTTAGAGCAGCTATGGGATGTTACTGTGTGCGGCTGAGCGGGTTATTGTTAGAGCAGCTATGGGATGTTACTGTGTGTGGCTGAGCGGGTTATTGTTAGAGCAGCTATGGGCTGTTACTGTGTGCGGCTGAGCGGGTTATTGTTAGAGCAGCTATGGGCTGTTACTGTGTGCGGCTGAGCGGGTTATTGTTAGAGCAGCTATGGGATGTTACTGTGTGTGGCTGAGCGTGTTATTGTTAGAGCAGCTATGGGCTGTTACTGTGTGCGGCTGAGCGGGTTATTGTTAGAGCAGCTATGGGATGTTACTGTGTGCGGCTGAGCAGGTTATTGTTAGAGCAGCTATGGGATGTTACTGTGTGTGGCTGAGCAGGTTATTGTTAGAGCAGCTATGGGATGTTACTGTGTGCGGCTGAGCAGGTTATTGTTAGAGCAGCTATGGGATGTTACTGTGTGCGGCTGAGCAGGTTATTGTTAGAGCAGCTATGGGATGTTACTGTGTGCGGCTGAGCAGGTTATTGTTAGAGCAGCTATGGGATTTTACTGTGTGCGGCTGAGCGGGTTATTGTTAGAGCAGCTATGGGATGTTACTGTGTGCGGCTGAGCGGGTTATTGTTAGAGCAGCTATGCCCTATGGAAAAACATTGGATTGGCTACAAATCGTTCATTTTGATGTGAAAGGGGGCCAAGCCAGCACCGGCAGACCCGCCTGGCGCTGGAAATAAGGTGAGTTTTAAACTTTTATTGGGGAATTAAAGGGGGGTCAAGCCATCTAAATGGTGGGTTAAACAATTTAGGGTCAGGATTACATGCTTGTGTTCCTGACCGTATAGTGATCCTTTAAACTTGGCTAGTGATTGCTAAATGCACCCATGACATTATATGAAAATGTTGCTCTCAGCATTCCTTACACCAAGATTGGTCGGTGTGTCACTAAAGGTAATGTTTCCTATGAATCGTTTACTTTCTGTTAACTGCAGCAAAGCAAACAGATATGTGTGTCTCATTTTATTTTCCATACATTAAATCCACAGAGCCATCTCCAGTCCAGAAGCTTTAATTTCCTTTGTTGGTGCAGCTGCATCCACAAACTTAGATATCGAGGAGGATCCTTGCCGTTTGAACCGCACACAGGTGAGAACCATTTGGCACACACTGTCATCGGCAGTTCTTGGAATAAACCTTAGCTTTTCTGTTTTTGTTTAACACTTTAGTTTCTGTCTGCAGGAGGATTTTCAGCAGTTAGATCACAATGCAGGGTAGCATTGCAGTAAATGTTTTTAAAATATAGCATTTTCATCTACATTTGTAGTTTACAACAAAGTCCATTAGATTCAACATCTCAGTAAAGATTCACCTGCACACTCACTGTGTTACTATCATGTTCTCGATCAGGTCAGATAGGAGACGATTGCCAGGTTTAACAGAAGTGACTTAATTCGTGCCATTTGACATTGTAACAGTAATTGTAGTAGAATAAATAATCAGTAAGCCAATATGCCCTATAAACTAAACAACCAAGAGTGCAATACATTCTCAGCAATGTCCAGATAGTGGGTTTTGCAGGTTGTATTTATCAAGCAATCCAAATAGGAAGGGTGGTAAACAGGTTCACTCAATAGTAAATCAAGTAGTTATGGTACAAGTTGGAATGAATTCACACAGGTATAGGAGAGTTCCTACTAATCCAATGTAGGAAGGCGTAATGTTTGTGGCAATACTCGTAGTATGCCAGGCAGGTAGGATGAAATGCGAGTAAGTACAGGAGAGTTGATAATGATCCAATTTAGGAAGGTAAGAGGATTGTAGTCATTCAAGCAGGATCTCTCACAGGAGCCAGGATATGAAGTTCTTGGTCTGAACACTAACTTCAAATGTAATGGCATCTTGCCTTGTTGGGTTTGGCCATTTAACATAGGATACAGGTTGTGACTAGTGGTTAGGGAGGCCACTAAAGGTGAAAACCAGATCTGCATTTAAAGGAATGGTGACAAAAAGAAAAAAGTTTTACTTGTCGTCATAAGAATGTGACAGTTACCCAATATGTTAATTTCTTATCAAGTTGCTATTTTTCTGGAAATGACATTTCTTGTCCATTCAAATTGTATTTACATAAATCTTATGTTTGCTTTTTAATTTCCCTGGAAATGGCAGCCCTCTTATGTGTAATGTGTGGCTGAGCAGGTTATTGTTATACCAGCATATGGGATGTTACTGTGTGTAGCTGTGCGGGTTATTGTTAGAGCAGCTATGGGCTGTTACTGTGTGCGGCTAAGTAGGTTATTGTTAGAGCAGCTATGGGATGTTACTGTGTGCGGCTGAGCGGGTTATTGTTAGAGCAGCTATGGGATGTTACTGTGTGCGGCTGAGCGGGTTATTGTTAGAGCAGCTATGGGATGTTACTGTGTGTGGCTGAGCGGGTTATTGTTAGAGCAGCTATGGGCTGTTACTGTGTGCGGCTGAGCAGGTTATTCTTATACCAGCATATGGGATGTTACTGTGTGCGGCTAAGTGGGTTATTGTTAGAGCAGCTATGGGATGTTACTGTGTGCGGCTGAGCGGGTTATTGTTAGAGCAGCTATGGGATGTTACTGTGTGTAGCTGTGCGGGTTATTGTTAGAGCAGCTATGGGCTGTTACTGTGTGCGGCTGAGCGGGTTATTGTTAGAGCAGCTATGGGATGTTACTGTGTGCGGCTGAGCGGGTTATTGTTAGAGCAGCTATGGGATGTTACTGTGTGTGACTGAGCGGGTTATTGTTAGAGCAGCTATGGGATGTTACTGTGTGCGGCTAAGTGGGTTATTGTTAGAGCAGCTATGGGATGTTACTGTGTGCGGCTAAGTGGGTTATTGTTAGAGCAGCTATGGGCTGTTACTGTGTGCGGCTGAGCAGGTTATTGTTAGAGCAGCTATGGGATGTTACTGTGTACGGCTGAGCAGGTTATTGTTAGAGCAGCTATGGGATGTTACTGTGTGCGGCTAAGTGGGTTATTGTTAGAGCAGCTATGGGATGTTACTGTGTGCGGCTGAGCAGGTTATTGTTAGAGCAGCTATGGGATGTTACTGTGTGTGGCTGAGCGGGTTATTGTTAGAGCAGCTATGGGATGTTACTGTGTACGGCTGAGCGGGTTATTGTTAGAGCAGCTATGGGATGTTACTGTGTGTGGCTGAGCGGGTTATTGTTAGAGCAGCTATGGGATGTTACTGTGTGTGGCTGAGCGGGTTATTGTTAGAGCAGCTATGGGATGTTACTGTGTGTGGCTGAGCGGGTTATTGTTAGAGCAGCTATGGGATGTTACTGTGTGCGGCTGAGCAGGTTATTGTTAGAGCAGCTATGGGATGTTACTGTGTGTGGCTGAGCGGGTTATTGTTAGAGCAGCTATGGGATGTTACTGTGTGTGGCTGAGCGGGTTATTGTTAGAGCAGCTATGGGATGTTACTGTGTGTGGCTGAGCGGGTTATTGTTAGAGCAGCTATGGGATGTTACTGTGTACGGCTGAGCAGGTTATTGTTAGAGCAGCTATGGGATGTTACTGTGTGTGGCTGAGCAGGTTATTGTTAGAGCAGCTATGGGATGTTACTGTGTGCGGCTGAGCGGGTTATTGTTAGAGCAGCTATGGGATGTTACTGTGTGCGGCTAAGTGGGTTATTGTTAGAGCAGCTATGGGATGTTACTGTGTGCGGCTGAGCGGGTTATTGTTAGAGCAGCTATGGGATGTTACTGTGTACGGCTGAGCAGGTTATTGTTAGAGCAGCTATGGGATGTTACTGTGTGCGGCTAAGTGGGTTATTGTTAGAGCAGCTATGGGATGTTACTGTGTGCGGCTAAGTGGGTTATTGTTAGAGCAGCTATGGGCTGTTACTGTGTGCGGCTGAGCAGGTTATTGTTAGAGCAGCTATGGGATGTTACTGTGTGTGGCTGAGCGGGTTATTGTTAGAGCAGCTATGGGATGTTACTGTGTACGGCTGAGCAGGTTATTGTTAGAGCAGCTATGGGATGTTACTGTGTGTGGCTGAGCAGGTTATTGTTAGAGCAGCTATGGGATGTTACTGTGTGCGGCTGAGCGGGTTATTGTTAGAGCAGCTATGGGATGTTACTGTGTGCGGCTAAGTGGGTTATTGTTAGAGCAGCTATGGGATGTTACTGTGTGCGGCTGAGCGGGTTATTGTTAGAGCAGCTATGGGATGTTACTGTGTACGGCTGAGCAGGTTATTGTTAGAGCAGCTATGGGATGTTACTGTGTGTGGCTGAGCAGGTTATTGTTAGAGCAGCTATGGGATGTTACTGTGTGCGGCTGAGCGGGTTATTGTTAGAGCAGCTATGGGATGTTACTGTGTGCGGCTAAGTGGGTTATTGTTAGAGCAGCTATGGGATGTTACTGTGTGCGGCTGAGCGGGTTATTGTTAGAGCAGCTATGGGATGTTACTGTGTGCGGCTGAGCAGGTTATTGTTATACCAGCATATGGGATGTTACTGTGTGCGGCTGAGCGGGTTATTGTTAGAGCAGCTATGGGCTGTTACTGTGTGCGGCTGAGCGGGTTATTGTTAGAGCAGCTATGGAATGTTACTGTGTGCGGCTGAGCAGGTTATTGTTATACCAGCATATGGGATGTTACTGTGTGCGGCTGAGCGGGTTATTGTTAGAGCAGCTATGGGATGTTACTGTGTGCGGCTGAGCAGGTTATTGTTATACCAGCATATGGGATGTTACTGTGTGCGGCTGAGCGGGTTATTGTTAGAGCAGCTATGGGATGTTACTGTGTGCGGCTAAGTGGGTTATTGTTAGAGCAGCTATGGGATGTTACTGTGTGCGGCTGAGCGGGTTATTGTTAGAGCAGCTATGGGATGTTACTGTGTGCGGCTGAGCAGGTTATTGTTATACCAGCATATGGGATGTTACTGTGTGCGGCTGAGCGGGTTATTGTTAGAGCAGCTATGGGCTGTTACTGTGTGCGGCTGAGCGGGTTATTGTTAGAGCAGCTATGGGATGTTACTGTGTGCGGCTGAGCAGGTTATTGTTATACCAGCATATGGGATGTTACTGTGTGCGGCTGAGCGGGTTATTGTTAGAGCAGCTATGGGATGTTACTGTGTGCGGCTGAGTGGGTTATTGTTAGAGCAGCTATGGGCTGTTACTGTGTGCGGCTGAGCGGGTTATTGTTAGAGCAGCTATGGGATGTTACTGTGTGCGGCTGAGCGGGTTATTGTTAGAGCAGCTATGGGCTGTTACTGTGTGCGGCTGAGCGGGTTATTGTTAGAGCAGCTATGGGATGTTACTGTGTGCGGCTGAGCGGGTTATTGTTAGAGCAGCTATGGGCTGTTACTGTGTGCGGCTGAGCGGGTTATTGTTAGAGCAGCTATGGGCTGTTACTGTGTGCGGCTGAGCGGGTTATTGTTAGAGCAGCTATGGGATGTTACTGTGTGCGGCTGAGCGGGTTATTGTTAGAGCAGCTATGGGCTGTTACTGTGTGCGGCTGAGCGGGTTATTGTTAGAGCAGCTATGGGATGTTACTGTGTGCGGCTGAGCGGGTTATTGTTAGAGCAGCTATGGGCTGTTACTGTGTGCGGCTGAGCGGGTTATTGTTAGAGCAGCTATGGGCTGTTACTGTGTGCGGCTGAGCGGGTTATTGTTAGAGCAGCTATGGGCTGTTACTGTGTGTGGCTGAGCGGGTTATTGTTAGAGCAGCTATGGGATGTTACTGTGTGTGGCTGAGCGGGTTATTGTTAGAGCAGCTATGGGATGTTACTGTGTGCGGCTGAGCGGGTTATTGTTAGAGCAGCTATGGGATGTTACTGTGTGCGGCTGAGCGGGTTATTGTTAGAGCAGCTATGGGATGTTACTGTGTGCGGCTGAGCGGGTTATTGTTAGAGCAGCTATGGGCTGTTACTGTGTGCGGCTGAGCGGGTTATTGTTAGAGCAGCTATGGGATGCTACTGTGTGCGGCTGAGCGGGTTATTGTTAGAGCAGCTATGGGATGTTACTGTGTGCGGCTGAGCGGGTTATTGTTAGAGCAGCTATGGGCTGTTACTGTGTGCGGCTGAGCGGGTTATTGTTAGAGCAGCTATGGGATGTTACTGTGTGCGGCTGAGCGGGTTATTGTTAGAGCAGCTATGGGATGTTACTGTGTGCGGCTGAGCGGGTTATTGTTAGAGCAGCTATGGGATGTTACTGTGTGCGGCTGAGCGGGTTATTGTTAGAGCAGCTATGGGATGTTACTGTGTGCGGCTGAGCGGGTTATTGTTAGAGCAGCTATGGGATGTTACTGTGTGTGGCTGAGCGGGTTATTGTTAGAGCAGCTATGGGCTGTTACTGTGTGCGGCTGAGCGGGTTATTGTTAGAGCAGATATGGGATGTTACTGTGTGCGGCTGAGCGGGTTATTGTTAGAGCAGCTATGGGCTGTTACTGTGTGCGGCTGAGCGGGTTATTGTTAGAGCAGCTATGGGCTGTTACTGTGTGCGGCTGAGCAGGTTATTGTTAGAGCAGCTATGGGATGTTACTGTGTGCGGCTGAGCGGGTTATTGTTAGAGCAGCTATGGGATGTTACTGTGTGCGGCTGAGCGGGTTATTGTTAGAGCAGCTATGGGATGTTACTGTGTGCGGCTGAGCGGGTTATTGTTAGAGCAGCTATGGGATGTTACTGTGTGCGGCTGAGCGGGTTATTGTTAGAGCAGCTATGGGATGTTACTGTGTGTGGCTGAGCGGGTTATTGTTAGAGCAGCTATGGGATGTTACTGTGTGCGGCTGAGCGGGTTATTGTTAGAGCAGCTATGGGATGTTACTGTGTGTGGCTGAGCGGGTTATTGTTAGAGCAGCTATGGGCTGTTACTGTGTGCGGCTGAGCGGGTTATTGTTAGAGCAGCTATGGGATGTTACTGTGTGCGGCTGAGCGGGTTATTGTTAGAGCAGCTATGGGATGTTACTGTGTGTGGCTGAGCGGGTTATTGTTAGAGCAGCTATGGGCTGTTACTGTGTGCGGCTGAGCGGGTTATTGTTAGAGCAGCTATGGGATGCTACTGTGTGCGGCTGAGCGGGTTATTGTTAGAGCAGAGATGAGATGAGATGGTAATTAGTGGTGATTTAGACTCTCCTAAAATATGTTTTATCTTTTACAGCTTTCATTCTGTTCTTTTGGTATTCTCCGTATGATTATGCGGGCTCATTGGCCTAGTGACATCGAGGAGGCTAAAACTGGAGGCTTCCTGGTTGGCTACACTCCAACAGGGACCCCTATCTTCCGTCACCCATGTAGTGAAGCTGTCCTAAAGCTTGTGGATAGTGTAGTTGCTCTAATTAGGTGAGTGGCGTGCTTTAAGCCCAAAGTCGTGATGTGCTTATTTTATTTTTGAACTGCTTGTCTGCTTCCTTGTTTAGCAGACCACCATATAAAGAAAAAGTGTTATCTGACTGAATAAAAGATCTACAAAAAGGAGAACAATGCATATAACAATAATAACTGCACTTCGAATGCTTACACTCAGAAGAAGATGGAATGTGTATCGCTTTAAGGATGCC